>NC_057801.1:272383764-272540904 GCF_018294505.1 Triticum aestivum
TCCCAGCTCCGTTGGGCCAGGCATATTCAACTGGAGGCGGGTTTACAGTGTCACGCCCAATATGCGACCCTATCCAAAAGGAACTCGAAGGTCCCACCAAGGATAGACCCGCATATTGAAACACTTTTGCAAGGTGGATATCATTACATCAACATTACATAATAGATGGGGATACATACAAGAGGCATACAATGCCACACGAATACAACATCACAATACATCAGATCAACATCCGACTATGGATGAAACACAAACAGAAACTCAAACGACATCCACCCTGCTAGCCCAGGCTGCCAACCTGGAACCTATCCCCCTGATCAAAGAAGCAGAAGAAGAACTCAACGCAAGCAAGCATCGCTCTCGCGTCATGATCATCGCATAACCTGTACCTGCAACTGTTGTTGTAGTAATCTGTGAGCCACGAGGACTCAGCAATCCCATTACCATGGGTATCAAGACTAGCAAAGCTTAAAGGGAATGGAAGGGGTAAAGTGGTGAGGTTGCAGCAGCGACTAAGCATGATATGGTGGCTAACATACGCAAATAAGAGTGAGAAGAGAGCAAAAGGAATGGTCGTCAACTAGTAATTATCAAGAAGTGATCCTGAACTCCTACTTACGTCAAACATAACCCAGAAACCGTGTTCACTTCCCGGACTCCGCCGAGAAGAGACCATCACGGCTACACACGCGGTTGATGCGTCTTAATTCGGATCTGGTGTTAAGTTATCTACAACCGGACATTAACAAATTCCCATCTGCCTATAACCGCAGGCACGGCTTTCGAAAGATTATACCCTGCAGGGGTGTCCCAACTTAGCCCATGACAAGCTCTCGCGATCAACGAAGGAATAGACCTTCTCCCAGGAAGACCCGATCAGACTCAGAATCCCGGTTTACAAGACATTTCGACAATGGTAAAACAAGACCAGCAAAGCCGCCCGATGCACCGACAAATCCCGATAGGAGCTGCACATATCTCGTTCTCAGGGCACATCGGATGAGCGAAGCATACAGGAACCGACGTAACCCAAGTTGCCAAGGGATGGCCCCGCACGGTGCTCTAGTTCGGACCAACACTTAGACAAGCACTGGCCCGGGGGGGCTAAAATAAAGATGACCCTTGGGTTGGCCGACCCAAGGGAAAGGGTAGGTGGTGGTGAGGCAAATGGTAAAACCAAGGTTGGGCCTTGCTGGAGGAGTTTTATTCAAAGCGAATTGTCAAGGGGGTCCCATAAATCACCCGACCGCGTAAGGAACGCAAAATCCGGGAACATAACATTGGTATGACGGAAGCTAGGGCGGCAAGAGTGGAACAAAACACTAGGCAAAAGGCCAAGCCTTCCACCCTTTACCAAGTATATAGATGCATTAATAATATAAGAGATATTGTGATATCCCAACCAAAATCCTGTCCACCATGGAGAAATCTTCAACTTCACCTGCAACTAACAACGCTATAAGAGGGGCTGAGCAAAAGCAGTAACATAGCCAATCAATGGTTTGCATAGGAAAGGTGTCAAAGGTTAGAGGTTCATGGCAATTTGGGATGGCTTGATAAACAGGTGATAGGTAGCGCAGCATAGCGATAGAACGAAGCAACTAGCATAGCAATGATAGTAGTGAGATCCAGGGTAGCGGTCATCTTGCCTGAAATCCCGCAAGGAAGAAGAACGAGTCCATGAAGAAGACGAACGGATGAAGCCGAACCAAGCGTAGACGAACGAATCCTCACGATCGCAACGAAACAGGAACTATCGAAAGAAGCACACCACATGGTAAACACACCACACATAGACAAGACATGATGCACAAACAAGTATGATGCAAGGCAAGACTACATGTAGCTACTCATGGCAAGAGATGATGCAAACAAGAGCAACACATCAAGGCAAGTTTAAATGAGGCCGAGAACAACATATGACAATTCCGGTAAGTCCTCATATGCATATTTCGAAATTGGTCCAGATCTGAATAAACATTCTATTCAAGTTGTTAAACAGCAAGTTTAAGATGCACAAAGATGATCTACACGAGATTCTAGTCAAGTTACATATAAAGTTCATTTAGTTCGGAGCTACGGCCTAGAAGATATGAGCAAAACAAGTTAAACATGGCATTGATGCAAAATGCACCCAAACATCAAGCAAACACCTCAAAACAAGGATGCAACATGATAATATGAAACTACATGCAAAATCAAGCAAGCTTCATATAGAGTACACTCAAAACGGAGCAACGGTTCAACACACATACACATGAAACAAGTTTAAAGGACAAGCTGTCCAAAACAGCAACTAGGCATATTGCAAGCATCAAAACAACATGCTACATCATATCAACATGAAAACAAAATACATGGGCATGATGTACAGGTAAAGCACAACAAAACATGAACACTGAACTATCTCTAGAAATCACTAGAACATGCTCAAACACACATGGTAAGATTGCAAGTAATAACAATTTCAGACTTTGCAGAAAATAACATCACGATGCAATGTTTAGAGCTATCAAACAACATGTTACAGGAACTTATCATGGCAAACAAAGGCGTGGCATGAAACTACTAAATGCATAGATCAAAAGTCCCTTACTGACCATAAGCCAAAAAGGATCAGAAAATATGATGGCACTCACGTTAACATAGCAAGTTATTATACAGATTCAAACATGGCAGAAACAGAATTATGAAGGCATGTAGATGAGCTTGTGCAACTCACTACAGAGCAATACATGGCATGGCAAGGCACCCAACAGTAAGAAGGCATGTTTTTGAAGCTAATCATGGCAATAGCAAGGTCATAGGGTGCATGGAACACTAGCAAAACACATGGGAACAAGTGAACTTAATGTTAACAGGCTGACAACAACATTATGACGCAACTTTGGAACAAGATATGAACAATCTACAGCAAGCTATAAATGCAACCAGGGGCATGTATGGATAGAGCTTGACATGTAGATCAAAACATATTTAGTGATTATCTCCAGATTATGCATAGAGTGATTAGTAGCAACATGTTTACATAGCATCGCGAAATAACAGATTCAGCCTAGCAAAACAGCAACATCATGTACCCTACTTAACAAGCTTGATTTACTCACCACAAATCATTGCATGACAAGATAAGCATAGCATCATCAAGAATACATGTTTGTGAAACAAACTAAGTCAAGAACAAGTCCATAGCATGCAAGGATCAACTATAGCAACCTTGGCCAAATTGAATAACATGTAAACAATCTGCCAGGAAACATTTTGAAGCAAAAGTAGAGCACGAAAATGACATGCTAGACTACTCCATAATTGCAACCAAGGGCATGAATGGATAGACAATAACCTATTGTTCAAAACACCCTTACTGAAGTATCTCAAAATATGCTTGGATCTCTCTATAGCATCAAGTTTACATGGCATCAAAATTACAGCAGAACAGGGACTAAAATTAGCAACATCGCGATGCCTAGTTTGCATGCTTGTGCTAGTCACCACATTGATCACAAAAATACATGGCATACACCACTCTAAAGAACACATGGCATAGTTCAAAACACATGTAGACATCAACCTCATAGGATGCACACATCAATCATGGCAAAAATGACAAAAGAGCTTGTTCTGTTAATAGACACCAGAAAACATTATGAAGCACTTTTGCAATGATAATTCAGACATCTAGATGGCCTCAAATGAATATGATGCAATGGAATGAAATGATGTACTCGTCGATGCGAACAATTTGACATATTACACGCGCAAAACGGAGATATGGATGCAGAGATACAGCACGACGAACATGGCATGAAAATTACTGTAGATTCGGGGACTTGGGCATTTTTACCTCCAGGAAAAGTCAACCCGGGACGGAGGCGTTCCGGGACGGAGGGATCCGGGATGGGGACGGCGCGTTTGGTTCGAGGGAGTGGTGGATCTCGTCCACTCCCTCGGATCCGGCTGGAGCTCCGGCGAGGTGAACTCCGGCGAGCGGCATGGGGCGCGGAGGAGGCCGGAGGGAGGCGCGGGAGGAGGCGGTGGCAGGGCGGTGAGGCACCAGCTCGGGGGGGCGCGCGGGGCGCGGAGGAGCTCGGGGGGGCGGCGCCGGGACGGGCGCGGGGCCGGGAGGCGGCAGCGGAGGCCGCGGCGACGGAGGGCGCGAGGCGCGCGCGCGGCGGCGCGGCCACGCCGGTGGCGCGCAGGGTGGCGAGCAGCGGGAGGCCAGGCGGCGGTGGGCGGCGCGGGCCCCGCAGGCCGGATCTAGGCCGCGCGGGCCCTGGCGGCGGAGACGGCGGCGGCGGGCGACGTGGCGAGGTGGGATTGGTCGGGGGCGACGGGCGGACATGTCCGGTTGCGTTCGGACGTGTCCAGTGGCGGCGGGGAGTGTTAGGCTAGGGTTTCGTCCGCGAATTTGGACGGGGAGGGCATATTTATAGGTAGAGGGAGCTAGGAGAGTCCAAATGAGCAGCGGTTTTCGCCCACACTATCGTGATCGAACGACCGAGAGTATGGAGGGGAGTTAGATGGGTTTTGGGCCAATTTGGAAGGGGTGTTGGGCTGCAAAGAGAGAGGGGCTTTACGGTTACCCGGTTAACCGTTGGAGTACCAAACGACCTCCAAATGGCACGAAACTTGACAGGCGGTCTACCGGTGCTATACCAAGGCCGCTTGGCAAGACTCGGTCTATTCCGAGAATGTTTAACACCCGCTCACAACGAGAGACGAAAGGGGAACGCCGGAGGACATAGGAGCCCCGGATTGCAAAACGGACAACGGGGAAAAGGCTCGGATGCATGAGACGAACACGTATGCAAAATGAAATGCACATGATGACATGATAAAATGCAACACGCAAGCAAATGACACGTCAACGACGGCAAATAACTGGCAGACACCTGGCGCATCAGATCCGGGGCGTTACATACAGCCTCGGTAACCACTCCTTGTTCCTCGGGCTCAATTATCCGATCATCCAACCAATCATCGATCATATCAGCGGCAATGATTACTGTGCTATGCAACTTCCGTTCGCGAGGGGGGGGGCAGTGTTTACACATCATACCATGGGTTTCATGAATCACCATATCCAGAGATTCGTCGACACAGCTTGTTGCCAGGTAATCTTCAGTGTGTGAAAGGCATCAAGCTTCCATGTGATGGATGACTTTTGCAAACCCGACATGCGGCGATGTGGTTCATGTCAACAGAAAATATGCACAACTTGATTCGTGCTGATATGTAGACTTAGCCATGTATTCTGCTGTTGTAGCACAACCCTCTTTTGTTGGATATTATGTACTGTTGTTAGTTTGAAGCGGTCCTCTGGTTTCAAGGATAGATACCTTCCTGGGATCAAGTGCATCCTAACTCACCTGCATAGGATGTACTGATAATGATGATGGAGATGCTGTGGAGAAGCCATATATATATTATATATATATATATCAGTTAGGCTTCAAGTGCGTACTTGTTTGTTAAAACTATGTATAAATTGTGACACTAAATACGACTACTAAGTAGTACAGTAGCAGTACTAGTATACGTTGGTCAAATTATTCATCATGTCCACACATTGAATTGACGTGACAACACGCTACGCGTGAGGTGACACAAGAATCCCGGCGGCGTGTTCGGGTATTCTGGACTTCAGATTTGGAGTACCACTTATCTGTCGAAATCTTTCATCATTCACTTAAAACAGTCGATTGATCATACATTGAGTACCATATAACTAGAATTACCGATGTAAGTCAAAGAAGGATTGGCCGGTGCTGCAGGATGGCGTCAAGTTCGATCCAACGGATCAGGAGCTGATCGAGCACCTTGAGGCCAAAGTGAGTTCTGAAAGCGCGCAATTTCAATCTCTCATCGATTTGTTCATACCAACCATCGACAGCGAGCACAACATATGCTACACCCACCCTGAGAAACTTCCAGGTAAGACACCGATCGGCCATCTACTTGCACAAACATATTCCTTTGTTTATAGCTCTATTTTTCTTTTTAGACGCAGACCTGGTGAAGCAATTACAATTTGACAGTTAATAAAAAGTGAAACAAGTGACTGCAAAATGCCAAAGATGTTATGAAAATGCCAACTAGCTACACTAAAACCTGTATTCCACAATACTGCAGGTATCACACTGAGTGGCCTAAGGAAGCATTTCTTCCAGCGCAATTCCAGGGTGTTCAATAGGGGCACATGGAAGCGTCGCAAGATACAGTCGGAGTGCGGCATGCACGCGATGTGGCACAAGACCGGCAATACCTTGCCGGTGATGGTCAACGGCCGGCAGACAGGCATCAAAAAAGGTTCTGGTGCTGCACACCAACAAGAACTTCGACCACTAGAGGACCAACTGGGTGATGCACCAGTACCACCTCGGGGACCTGGAGCAAGAGAAGGAGCGGGAACTGGTCCTCTGCAAGATTTTCTACCAGACGAACACTAGGGACGGGAGTAAAAAGATTATAAGTTAGTTAGTTATTGGTAGGTGTACTACCTTGTCGTCAGCAAGTTGGTATTGTTGTTAAAGATCTTTTGGTATGAACTTGCATTTTCTTCCAACCTTCATGCCGAGGGTCGGCGTGGATATAAAGCTGAATCATTTGTTTTGAAACGAATTTCGGGCACCTGATTTTTATTTGATGGGTAGCATAAGCACCCGCCGTTCGAATTCCCAGTTCTCCAATTTTTTCGAAACAAGTGCATGCACTTATTATCACGATAAAAAACAATATCCGTGCTGCATCCCAGTTATCAGTCTGTACTTGCAGAATTCTCTCATTTATTGAGCATGTATATTGTTTTTTCAGGTCGAGCAAGTTTCAACTAGGCTGCAGACTGCCCAGGATTGGTTTTGTTTTTAACAGGCCCAGCCCATGACGACAATGGGGCACAAAGATCCAGCAGGTATCTACTGGCCTCTGGCCCGCCAACGTTAGTTATATTTTGTCTTACAACATGCGCAGGCAGTTTTTTTACTGAATCAAACACACAACCCAGTTTTATTTTCCTCTTGAAATGCATGTCCTACATCTGGTTTCTAATCTCTACCTATAGTTTTACTAGTTCATATACACGTATCATTATATTGAAAACACATGAAATTCCCTTTTCATATTTACATCCTTATTTTTGTTGTTTTTTCCCACCCAGCGCTGATTTTTTACCACTGGTTTTCTCTTAAACCAACTCAATTGTCCCACGTCTTATTTGCTTACAAAAACAAAACGATTTTTTTGGCAAATCAATAAGTTCTTAAAAAATGTTTATCATTTCGGGATTACAATAGTTCGGACTCCACTGAAATATGCAAAATAAGGTTGAACTTTTTGACCGTGGTCCTGGGCAGAAAATGGGTTGTAATAAATTACTTAAGAATTAGAAAATGGGCTGCAAATTATAAAAAATAGCAAATGGGCTTTATGTTGTCTGCCACAGATTTGGAGGCGGACTTGTGGGCCTACTAAGTTCATGCATACACAAGGTTTCTCAAAAAAGAAACTTAGTCAACAATCGACTCTACCAGCATCAGACTGTTAGATGTCAATCTAACGGCAATCGTGCTTCTTCAGTCTCTGATCTTCCTGCCCCAGCCGCCCAAACCAGCGCCGTCCGAACCGCCTACTCCCGCCTCCCGTGGCCGGTAGTGCTACCGGGCAAGCCTCGCGGCCCCATCATAGTCGCATCCATGGTCTGTCTATCCCTCTACTCACCCACACCTCCTGTTATTTTCCGGCGACGGCAGCCGAACCAGTCAACCCTCGTACTCTCCACCGCGTGGGCAGCCACTGCCATGTCTTCCCCGGCTCCGTGTCATTCCCTTCGTAGGCCTCGCCGTCGTCCACCGCCCCGGTGCTCTCGGCGCGGCGTGGTAAATGATGTCCATCCAACGGCCGTAGTGCTTCTTCAACCTCTGGTCTTCTAGCCCCAGCCACCCAAAGCAGTGCCGGTCGTGCCGCATGCTCCTGCCTCCCGTGGCCCGCGGTGCTACTGCGGAGGCCTCACCGTACCCATACTACTCCCACCGCTAGCCAGGCCATCCCTCCAATCACCCACTCCCCTTGTTATTCTGCGGCGACGGCAGCCTCACACCGCAGCCGAACCAGTGAACCCTCGTACTTCTCTCCGCGTGGGCATCCACTGCCACGTCTTCCCCGGCTCTGCGTCGTCCCCTTCCTAGGCCTCGCCGTCTTCCATTGCCGTGGTGCTCTCGGCGCGGCGTGGTCAATGTGGTCAATGACCAACTTCCATCGGAAGAGTACTGTAGATGGAGAGGCTGACAGCTGGGTCAACGGCAGCCGCAAGGAAGTGCCTCCTTATTACGCGCAAAATAATTATTCCTCCACCTGACAGCAAGGACCCACCGGACGGGCCACCAGTATTTCGCGGGAAAAACGTTTCCCCACTAACTGCTGGGACCCACCGGACGGGCCACCGTATTTCGCGAAAAAATGTTTGCCACTAACTGCTAGGACCCACCGGACAGACCACTGTATTTCGCAAAAAAAACGTTCCCCTCGCTGTCAGCTCGGACCCATCGGAAGTGCCTCCTTATTACGCACAGAAAAATGAATACTCCCCCTACTAGCTAGGACCCACCATGGTGGGAGGCTGACTTGTGGGCATACTAAGTTGACGGGGACGGAGGGCTTTTTCAACTTAGTCAATATGAACGATTCTAGCTCCAGTGGCCGTACAATGTCCATCCAACGGCCGTCATGCTTCTTCAATATCTGCTCTTCCTGCTCCAGCCGCTCAAACAAGCGCCGGCGGGACTGCCTGCTCCCTCCTCCCCGCGGCCGGCTGTGCTGCCGCGCAGCCCTCACCGCCCCACCGTACTCCCATCGCTGGCCTAGCCATCCCTCTACTCACCCACACCTGTTGTTATTCTCCGGCGACGGCAGACGAACCAGTAAACCCTCGTATAGCCATACTCCCCTCCGCGTGGGAAACAACTGCCGAGTCTTCCCTACCTCCATGTCGTTCCCTTCCTAGGCCTCGCCGTTGTCCACCTCCCTGGTGCTCTTGGCGTGGCCTGGTCAACGTGGTCAACAACCGACATGCATCTGAAGTGGACTGTACGTGGAGAGGCTGACAGCTGGCTCCATGGCCGCATGCAAGGAAATGTCTCCTTATTACGCGCAAAATAATGATTCCTCCACCTAACATCGGGGACCCACCGAAAGGGCCTCTATATTTTGTGAAAAAAATTTACCACCGCTGACAGCTCGGACCCACCAGCTATATCTTCGCACGCAAGGAAGTGCCTCCTTATTACGCACAAAAAAATGAATACTCCCCCTGTTAGCTGGGACCTAGTATAGTGGCAGGCTGACTTGTGGGCCTACTAAGTTGACGGGGACGGAGGGCTTTGTCAACTTAGTCAATATGCACAATTCTAGCTCAAGTGACCATACGATTTCCATCCAACGGCCGTAGTGCTTCTTCAACCTCTGGTCTTCTTGCTCCAGCCGCCCAAACCAGCGCCGGTCGTGCCTCGTGCTCCTGCATCCCATGGCTGTCCGTGATGCGATGCTCTCAACGCGGCATGGTCAACGTGGTCAAGAAACGGCTTCCATCGGACGTGGACTGTACGTGGAGAGGCTGACAGCTAGGTCCACGGCCGCAACAAGGAAGCGCCTCCTTATTAAGTGCAAAATAATTATTCCTCCACCTAACAGCGGGGACCCACCGGACGGGCCACCGTATTTCGCGAAAAAAAACGTTTCCCCCTGACTGCTGGGACCCACCAGGTACATCTTCGCATGCAAGGAAGTGCGTCCGGGCAAAAAAAATGATTTGCCCCCCTGACTGCTGGGACCCACCAGCTACATCTTCGCACGCAAGGAAGTGCCTGACAGTCGGGACCCACCTGGTCGAAGCGTATGTAGCATTGTCATTCTGGTCGCGAACGTGTACATACATATATACTGCTGGATGTAGAGGCGCGCACGTGTCGTAGTAGAGGCGCGCACGTAGCATGTACACGTACGTACAGCGGCCAGGGTGCAAGAAAGAAAATACGGCCACGTATGTGTACATACGGGCGAGGTCTCGAACGCCTACTCGCGCATACGTACTGCGAGAGCTCGTGTACATGGCTGGGTCGGAACGGAGAAACAACGTCATCGTCGTGTTCATGGGGAGGCAACGGAATGCGTCGTGTTCATGGGGAGGCAACGAAATGCGTCATGTTCATCGGGAGGCAACGGAACGCGTGGGAGACAACCGTCTTGGACGGAACAAGCGTTGGAAACGAGGCCTGGCGTACCGCATAACAGAGGAAACGACCTTGTGTTCGACCGACCATGTTCGAAACGGGATCCTGTTGATCGGGAGGGGTGTGGCGTACTGCAAAATGGAGGAAACGGACCTCCTACGGTCGAAAAGGGGGTCCTGTTCATCGGGAGGGGTGTGGCGTACCGTAAAACGGACGAAACGGACTTGTGTTGGAGCGCTACGGTCGAAACGGGGGTCCTATTCATCGGGAGGGGTGTGGCATACTGCAAAATAGGACTCCACGGGATACTGTTCATCTCCACCGTCGACCTCCTCCAGCTTCCACGGGCTACCGTCGACCTCCTCCAGCCTCCACGGGCTCCTGTTCATCCAGCCTCCACCGTGCACTACTCCACCGGCTACTGTTCAACTACCCCTCCACGGGCACCCCTCCACCGTCTACTGTTCATCCAGCCCTCCACACCACGGGGTCCTGTTCAACCACCCCTCCATGACCACCCCTCCACCGTCTACTGTTCATCCATCCCTCCACACCATGGGGTCCTGTTCATCCAGAGGCAACGCCACCGCTCACTGTTCATCCACCCCCCGCCCCGCGCGCAACGCTCACTGTTCATCCAATCGATCGGCTTCAGTTAGCAGCAGTAGCGAAGGAATCGCTCCATCGGGTTCAGTTAACAGCCATCGATCGATCGCTCGGGTTCAGTAACGCGTAGCCTGCAGTGCAATTGCTTGGGTTCAGTTAGATCCCAACGCCTCGCTTGGGTTCAGTTAGAGCCAACGCCTCGCACACATGCATGTACGTGTACGAGAGAAACGCGCATCGCTCGGCCCCCGACCTCCCACCGTAACCGGCAACTCCCCGAAATTTTCCTCCCCCTCGCTTCTACCACGGTTTTTTCCGTCATGGACGGCCCAAAGAATGTCATGCAGCTGCGTCTCCGGCCCGCCCAGGACGAAAAACCCATTTTCTGTCATGATTTTTTGTCATAGAAGTAGGAGCCCACCACATCTATGATTATACCAGGTTTTGTCACAATTATCGTCATAGAAGTGACATATGTATGACAGAAAAAAAAATCGTTCGGCCCAAAATGTCATGGATGTGTCTTTTTTTTGTAGTGCAATGATGGAAAGGTAAAAGTGCGTATAATCCATGGACTCACATTAGTCATAAAGAACTCATATACTTATTGCAAAAGTTTATTAGCCCTCGAAGCAAAGTACTACTACGCATGCCCCTAGGGGGATAGATTGGTAGGAAAAGACCATCGCTCGTCCCCGACCGCCATTCATAAGGAAGACAATCAAAGAAACACCCCATGCTTCAAATTTGTCACACAACGGTTACCATACGTGCATGCTACGGGACTTGCGAACCTCAACACAAGTGTTACAATCCACAACCACCCACTAGCATGACTCTAATATCACCATCTTTATATCGCAAAACTATTGCAAGGAATTAAACATATCATACACAATGATCTACAAGTTTATGTCGGATTTTATGATAACCATGTGAATGACCAATTCCTGTCATCTCTCTAAAAAGATATAAGTGAAGCAAGAGAGTTTAATTCTTTCTACAAAAGATATGCCCACACTCTAACAAATATAAGTGAAGCAAAAGAGCATTCTACAAATGGCGGTTTTCTATGTAAAGAGAAACAGGCGATCCAACTTCAAATGATATAAGTGAAGCACATGAAGCATTCTATAAAGCCATACTCAAAAGATTTAAGTGAAGTGCAATGAGCATTCTATAAATCAACTAAGGACTATCTCATACCAGCATGGTTCATAAAAGAAAAATGAAAACTAAATGCAAAAGACGCTCCAAGACATGCACATAATGCATGAACGAAACGAATCTGAAAACATACCGATACTTGTTGAAGAAAGAGGGGATGCCTTCCGGGGCATCCCCAACCTTAGACGCTTGAGTCTCCTTGAATATTCTTGGGGTGCCTCGGGCATCCCCAAGCTTGAGCTCTTGCCTCTCTTCCTTTTCCTCATATCGAGACATCCTCGATTAGACACTACATCCACACAAAACTTCAACAGAAAACTCGGTAAGATCCGTTAGTATAATAAAGCAAATCACCACTCTAAGTACTGTTGCAAACCAATTCATATATTTTTTGCATTGTGTCCACTGTATTATAACTTTTCCATGGCTTAATACACTAATATAAATTGATAGATTCATCAAAACAAGCAAACTATGCATCAGAAACAGAATCTGTCAAAAACAGAACAGTCTGTAGAAATCTGAACATCCACCATACTTATGGTACCCCAAAAATTCTACCAAAATTAGGAACAATACAAAAGTTGTAAATCAAGACACTGCAAAAGGAATCAGAACCAATTGACGTTCCAGTTAAAAATGTAAAATCGCTCACTACAGCCAAAGTTTCTGTCCTGCACCATACAAACCAACAAACATTGTAAACATCCTAAAGGCAAACATTATTTTTATAATACAATGAAATTATACAAGGGGATAATTATTTTTGTTGAAAAGTTTCTGTAATCAAGATTCACAAAGTTTCCGTGAGCATGAACAAAGTTCAAGGCTAGCTCCCACTTCAACAATGCTTATCTCTCTCACTTTCACTTTCCTTTTTGAAAAGTTTTAGGTTCCCCTCTTTATTTTTGTGTTTTTAAACTATATAAAAGCACTCAAAAGAAATAAATGACTCTCTAAAACTTCTGGGTTGACTCCCTGGCAGCGCTTTCTTTAAATCCATTAAGCTAGGCATTTAGTGCTCAAGTAATGAATCCACCCGGATCCCAAGGTATATCAAAGCCAATTTTAATTAACAATGATTTGTAATTTAGTAGTGAGCACAAAGTAACATATATCATGCAACAACGAAGTCTAACTCTCTTCCTATGCATCGGCATGTCATAAAAGAACAATTCATGCACACATAGTAAAGGCCGATGCATACTATAAGAAGTTTCTTGCAATTTCATAGTATGGGAAACATAGAGAGGTGGAGAAATAGTTCCTCTCTCATAATAATTGCAAGTAGGAGCAGCAAGCACATGCATATTATATCTATCAAAATTATCATGTGCAACGGTAAACGGCAAACCATCAATATAATCCTTACTAAGCGCAAACTTCTCTAGTATAGTGTAGTTGGGAGAATTCAAAAAGATAATAGGACTATCATGTGTGGGTGCAATAGCAACAATTTCATGTTTAACATAAGGAACTATAGCAAGTTCATCTCCATAAGCATAATTCATATTGGCATCTTAGCTACAAGCATAGCAAGCATCATCAAAAGGGATATTTCAAGAGAATCAACGGGATCATAGCAATCATCATAGCAATCATCCTTCAGTAAGCATGAAGGGGAGTTAAACAATGTATGAGTTGAAGAGTTACTCTCATTAGAAGGTGGGCACGGGTAGTTAATCTGCTCTTCCTCCTTTTGTTCTTCGCTCTCCTCATCATCTTTTTCATCCAATGAGCTCACAGTTTCATCAATTTCTTCTTCCATAGCTTCCTGCAAAATATTAGTCTCTTCTTGGACAGCAGAGAAGTCCTCAATATATGGTTTAACATAGGCATTAGAAGCATAATTATCATAACAATATTGAAATATGGGAAAACTTTCAGATTTGTAAACAGTAGCATCATACTTTTCAATCAAAGAAGCAATCTCATAAGCACCCTTAAAAGCAACAAATTCTTCAATTTGTTGAACATCATAGTAATTATAAACACCCTTAGCATACGAAGATACGATTCCATTATCACTAAACATGCATTGGTAGGGTAGGTGTTTCTTAGGGTCTTCAGAACAACAAGTAAACTCATAAATTTCACATAAATTCCAAGCATAGCATTGAAAAAGTTAAATTTGATCCCATAATAGTTTCCCTTTTTCAGATATATGGTGTCGCACAAAACAAGCATGCTCATCTAAAGATTAGCCCGCAACTAAACTAGTGGGGGTTTCAGCACGAGCACAAAGGGGTCGAAGATGATCCAAGTAAAAAGCTTCAGGAGTGTGATAGATTTTGAGTGGTTCTTCAACCATTGGTGCAGTATGTACAACTAAGTTTTTTGGTATTTTGCGTTTCCTACCCATAACTAAAGATAGAAAACAACTAAGAACAGCAAATAAAAATTACTTAGTGATAAAGCAAACAAGCACACACGAGAATATTCACCCCACGCTATGACTCCCCGGCAACGGCGCTAGAAAAAGGTCTTGATGACCCGCAAGTATACGGGATAGTTGTAGCCTCTTTCGATAAGTAAGAGTGTCGAACCCAATGAGGAGCTAAAGTTAGAACAAATATTCTCTCAAGTCCTATCAGCCACTGATACGACTCTACGCACGCTTGATGTTCGCTTTACCTAGAACAAGTATGAAACTAGAGGTACTTTGTAGGTGTGATAGGATAGGTTTGCAAGATAATAAAGAATACGTAAATAAAAAGTAGGGGTTGTTTAAATAAAGATGCAATAAATTAAATATAACGAGTGTGGAAAAGTGGTGGTAGGAGTTGTGGAATTGTCCCTAGGAAATTGACTATGTTACTAGACCAATAATCACTATTGCAATTCTATTTGAGGGAGAGGCATAAGCTAACATACTTTCTCTACTTGGATCATATGCACTTATGATTGGAACTCTATAAAGCATCCGCAAATGCTAAAGATTCATGAAGGTAAAACACAACCATAGCATTAAAGTATCAAGTCCCCTTTATCCCATACACAAACAACCTACTTACTCGGGTCTGTGCTTCTGTCACTCACGCCACCCACCATAAGCAAATCATAAACATATTGCAAACCCTACAGCGGGAATCCCTCACACTTGCGCGACATGGAGGGTACAATAGGACAGCACCAATAATAAAACATGCAACTCAAACCAATCATATCAATTCATCAATCACCGATAGGACAATGAAAATCTACTCAGACATCATAGGATGGCAACACATCATTGGAGAATAAGATGAAGCATAAAGCACCATGTTCAAGTAGAGGGTACAACGGGTTGCGGGAGAGTGGACCGCTGAATATAGATGGGGGAAGGTGATGGAGATGTTGGTGAAGATGGCGGAGGGATTGGTGAAGATCGCGGTGATGATGATGGCCCCCAGCAGCGCTCCGGCGCCACTGGAAGCAAGGGGGAGAGAGCCCCCCTTCTTCTTCTGCTTCCTTGACCTTCTCCCTAGATGGGAGAAAGTTTTCCCCTCTGGTCTTTGGCTCCCATGGCTTGGGAGGGGCGAGAGCCCCTCCGAGATTGGATCTATCTCTCTGTTTCTGCCTTCCCAAATTCTACCCCTTCACCGTTTCTTTTGTATCTGGAGATCCGTAACTCCGATTGGGGTGAATCTTTCGCCCAGATTTTTCTCGTAAAATTAGCTTTCTTGTAGCAAAAGAAGAGCATCAACTGCCCTACAGGTGGACCACGAGAGTCCAACGCGTGCCCAGGGGGGAGGGCGCGCCCCCCTATCTCGTGGCCACCCCGGACACCGTTTCGCGTTGATTCTTCCTCCAGAAAATCCCAAATATTCCAAAATAATTCTCCGTCCGTTTTTATCCCATTTGTATTCCGTTTGATATTGGCTTTCTGCGAAACATAAAACATGCAATAGACAGGAACTGGCACTGGGCACTGGATCAATATGTTAGTCCCAAAAATAGTATAAAAAGTTGCCAAAAGTATATGAAAGTTGAAGAATATTGGCATTGAACAATCAAAAATTATAGATACGACGGAGACGTATCAGATATGCATGTGTATGTGTGACCCAGGTGGATGGAGAGTTTGAGAGAGGGGGGGAAGAGCTCCGAGACGACAGAGTGTTGCGTGAGAGAGTTACGGGCAAAGAGCCAAAGAATTTGTGTGCGTACGATGAGTGCACCCAAGATATCTAGCTTGGACTAGCTAGAGTATCATACATAGTGTGCGAGAGAGACCTATAGCTGGTGTATATATGCACGCGAACTAGAAAGACCCCCCCCCACACACACACACAGAGAGACGGACAGAAAGGGAGAGGGACGAACAAGGTTTTTGTGTCGGATGCGTGCGACAGAATTGAAGATTGTCGGAGAGAGAGAGAGAGAGAGAGAGAGAGAGAGAGAGAGAGAGAGAGAGAGAGAGAGAGAGAGAGAGAGAGAGAGAGAACAGGAGGCCGGGAGAGGGGGAGGTCACGTTTTATGCATCAAAGACTGATATAAACCATGTTTCGATATAAACTTGCATTCAAATATTTAAATTGGAGAACATGTTGTCTGCAATCCACACATGAACAGATATATGCGTATATCAAACAAGTTCATTAATTTGACTTTCAACATGTTCATGGAGTACTATAATACTGTACAACATGCTACTCAATTGAGGTGTTCAATTTTGGATTTAGTTCACTATTTTGACCTACTGAACAAGCTATTTCATTGAATCGAGATATTTCATTTTGGGTTTGATTCGCGTTTTTGAGTGGGTCAACTATTTGTCATATAGTAAATCGCTAGCAACGAGCATGTAAAAATACATTACTCCCGAGCATCATCTCTCCATCTAAAAAAGAAGTGGCAAGCTAATATTTCAAAATTTGATTCGAATCGACTTGGTAAGGTAGACGTGGATGCTCGTTCTCCCAAAATTTGAATGAACCGTTAAACATCCTCTCTGCTCGGTGGAATTCGCCCAAGCAAATAAATGGGAGACGCGAAATTACCATCCGATGTGGGACACGCATCAATTGGCCCGTTGTACATCGAGGGTAGGTTCGTAACTTCATCCAAGCGTGCCTTCTCCTCGGCCGAAATGACATGTGCCGAATAATTCATAAACCATGGTCGGCAAAACACGCTCTCCTCCCCCGAAATAGCTCGCGCCCACTATTTCAAAACACGCTCTCCTCGCCCGAAATTGCTCGCGCCCACTATATTTAAAAACACGCCCTCCTCGCCCGAAATCGCTCCCGCCCACTATTTGGGGAGAAGCAAAGTTACTCTACTATCCCCGACCCTCAGTACACAGACCCAAGCCGACAAGCCTATAGGCAACGGTAGAACTGTAACTCCCCCTCACATTTCAGACAAATGCGTCCGTAAGACATGGTTCCACTCCCCTCCCAACCCCCCCCCCCCCGCCCCCCCTATTCATACCTCGTGGGCGCAAAATCACCTTCTCCCCGGGAAGCTCCCTTCTCCCGAGCCGCGAAACCTCAGCCCCACCTCCATGGCGCCCCCACCGCACCAATTTCACAGCCGCCCTCCTCCCTAATGCCGCAGACGTTGTCCATTTGCCGTCGTGCACTAGGCCGTGTGCCTCTTACTCCATGCTGCTGGTGCTGCCTCGACGACGGTCGCGTGAACCGTACCGGAGCCGATTCACCCCCTCCGTTGTTCACGGCGCTGGAGCGGCTCCAACTTCGGATCCGTCCAGAGTCCTGTCGCTGCTTCCCCGTATCCGTCGACCGTCGCGACATCGCTCTTTCCCTGCCGCCGGTCGCCACCGTAACCGCACCGGCCTCACCGACTCGGCAGCTGGACCTGCCTACTTCACCAGCCGCCAGATAGGTCGCACCCTCATCTCAAATCACTTTATTTAGGCGTTAGTTGTCTGAATTTTTATTCTGGGCCAATCGATTCCCAATGGGAAGCAGCACCCCTCGAGGCGGCGGAGCTCCTAGGCTGCCGGTTGGCTGGTGTCTAACGTAAGGGCGCGGGGCCGCAAGTTCACCACGGAAGCAGCGCTTAGATGGCTATCTTTTAGTGTTGCGTGGGTTGAAGGTACTGCCGCCGCCGGATCTGGATGACGGGGAGTCTTTGTGGATTGGCCCGGGGGCGGCGCAACCACGGCAGTGCGGTGGGGCGGGGAGCGGGGTTTTGGCCGGGGCCACGGACGACGGAGGCAGGCTGCTCTGCCATTGGTCGCTGGCTCTTCGGGGAAGATTCCGAACAGTGTCAGTCGGGAGGCACAAGACGGCCATCAAGCCATCCGACATCGATCGGACAGTACCAAAATAAAATAAAATCGTGTGACCCCAATTTAGTCTTCAGTCAACAGACGTGTGACCACTCTCATACCTTGCTATTGATCTCTTAGTGTATTTCTTCAGATCAAAGAGATATGTCGTTCTTAACATTATGCGTTATCTCCATCTTCAGACACACCATCTTCTGACTCACCGCAGCTGCTCCAACAAGGGAAGCATAAACCAGAAGGGAGCTATAGTCCCCACTCAACAGTTCCCTGCATCGAATGCGCGTGCCCGACATGGACAACCACAACAACTGCAGGGCCATCGACAAGTTAGCACATGATGCTCACTCCAATGGATGGCAGTCAGATAGGTTGTACCCTCATTTATGGCTTTGTTATTCATCTAAGCATGGAAAATAGATCATCACATTTCACTGAATATTCATGCTGATCTCTTACGGGTCTTGTTCAGGAGTTAACGTTGTTCAATAGTTTAGCTAAGATACTTGTTCTTTAGGTAACGCTGTTCCATAGTTATCATCCATCAGCCAATGCTATCCCACAGGCTGGTGATTATAGTATTATACCACTTCTAGTATTACCTATGTTGTTCTTTAATACTTTTGTGTGCCATCTAGTTAATCTCGAGTACAAACGATACATATTCTGTAGCTTTCATCTGTGTTCTCCCTTTAGTTTATGAGACCTGTTGCTGCAAGTTAACCCCAGTGCTACTATTTATGTCGTCTCCTACAGTCACTCATTACATAAACCTAACTACTAGTTGTCTTCCATGCATGTCAGATATAATTGCACACACTGATATATCCACAAGAACCTCACGGAGCAATGTAAAGGCCAATAAACTTGATGTCAATGGTATCCAATATGATGGAACATGTAATGGCTGTTCTTCAGAAGACTTGCAGAAAGATGATGAATCCTCTTCACCCCACAAGGTCCTTGCTCTAACTTGGCCTGTGATATGGGTACAACATGCATATAATGTCCTGGAGTGTATCTACTCTATTGCAATGCCATGTGCTTAGCATGCTGATCATGCATGTAAATATGTCATGCCTTCCTGTTTTTCAGTACCTATTCCATTCATGATAACATGTTTTCAAATTCAAGTACTGTCATTCTAATCTATCGCAATGCCATCTGCTTAATTTGGACATCATGCTTCTGAATATCTTATGCATTGTTATTCATCAGTATGTACTTCATCTGTCTACCATACCATGTTTTTTTACATTGAAGTGTTGTTCTAGTGCTCTGTTGCAATGCCATCTTAGTTTCCCAATCGTACACGTGTATGTTGCCTTAGTTATTTCTGTACGTATTCTGCTAGCATACAGTTTTACATTCAACTAGTGTTTTTGTTGTTGTGTTGTCCTATCGTATGCCTAGCTCTTACACCATACTCTCTCCGTCCAGATTACATGTTGCCGAAATGGATAAAAAAGGATGTATCTAGAACTGAAATATGCCTAGACCCATCCATTTTTTCCGGATGGAGGGAATACATGTCTATATGTCATGCCTTTCTATTCTTCAGTACCTATTCCATCTCTCTACTGTCGCATGTTTTATAATTAAAGCACCATTTTTCTATACAAGGCATGCAAGGGGAAGACGACTATGTTAGAATCTGAAGGGTTACAAACAAGGCCTTTGCAAAAGATCCAAACGCCAGGAGATAATAAACCAACTCCAGTTTTTATAGATACTGCTCCAGCACAGAGAAACCCAACTCCTACTGATAATAAGCAGATTCCAGTGGCCAAAGAAGAGTGTGTGTATCCTTGCATCATGAAATTTTATAGCATGCTGATCATATTTTCTACATGTTTCTTACCTCTCTCTTTTAGAAAATAAGCTTAACAGATAGAAGAATTTTTGCAATGGTATCGTTTATGAGGAAACATTCTTGCAGGAATTCTCTATGCTCCAATGTAGATGTAAGTACTTGTTGTATATCACTATATTTTTACATCAGCATGTATTTTGTTAATCGGCGTGAATCCAACATTTATCTCATCTAAATTTAGTTGTAGCAAAATGTATGATTAAAGGCCACAATGTTGATTTTTGTAAGGAAAACTGCCTGGTAGTTTTGCATCCTGAGCTGCATGAGTGTACTATCTCATATCAGTGGGTTTGAATACTTTGGTTATGCAGTGGGTTTTTCAGTGTTTTTTTACTGTGTTGTCCTGTCGTATCCCTAGCTCTTACATCATACTCCCTCCGTCCGGATTACATGTCATAGAAATGGATAAAACTGGATGTATCTAGAACTGAAATACGCCTAGACCCATCCATTTATTTCCGGATGGAGGGAATACATGTCAATATGTCATGCCTTTCTACTCTTCAGTACCTATTCCATCTCTGCTATAGCATGTTTTATAACTGAATCGCCATTCTTTTATATAAGGCATGCAAGGGGAAGACGACTATGTTATAATCTGAAGGGTTAAAAACCAGGTCTTTGCAAAAGATCCAAACGCCAGGAGATAATAAACCAACTCCATTTTTCATAGATACTGCTCCAGCACAGAGAAACCCAACTCCCATTGATAATAAGCAGATTCCAGTGGCCAAAGAACTAGTCCGCTCCAGTCCAGCAAAAGAATGTCAACTCCATTCTAAGAAGCGTGTGCGTATCCTCACATCATGAAATTTTATAGCATTCTAATCATATTTTCTACATGTTTCTTACCCATCTCTATTTTAGAAAATAAGGTTAAACGATAGAAGACTTCCTCCATTGGGATTGTATTCGAGGAAAATATCTTGTCGTAATTCTCTGTGCTCCAATGCTGATGTAAGTACCTATTGTATATCACTATATTTTTACATCAGCATGTTTGTTAATCGGCATGAATCTAATCTTTATCTGATCTAAAATTAGTTGTAGCAAAAGGTTAAAGGCGCCAATGTTGATTTTTGTAAGGAAAACTGCCTGGTAGTTTTGCATACTGAGCTGCATGAATGTACTATCTCATATCACGCACATTACTGAATTGTAGTGCTTCTCTGGTTACCCATTCATTCATTGTGTCAATGTTGCTTTCGTATTACCTTACCTGGCTGATGATAGTTGTGCCATATTGTGTTAATTTGGTGTAGGCTAGTTACCCAAATGTTCGTTGTGTCAATGTTGCTTTCCTATTATCTGACTTGGCCAATGATAGCAATGCTAGTGTATTAATTTTGTGCAGGCTGCTGAAGATAAGAAGAAAAACTCTGAAAACAGCAAGGCAACCCCATTGTTTCTTTCTAGTAAATCTAGGCCAGGTAATATGGCAATAACTCATGATTAATCTGTTTGGTTCCCGTCCTAATTTATGTTATGCTGCAGTGGTTGAGACACTCTCCACTATCAATAATACAAGCCTGCCAAAATCGCCATTTGAATCTATTCAATATCCTCTGTCTCGAATGCAACGGAATAAATGTATGTTTGTGAACCAATTAATGGCTGAAGCAATGATGGAAATGGTGGATGAATCAGAGGTGCAGAGTCGTGCGACACAACAACTGATTAATGTTTTCAGAGACAGTGTAGCAAAGCCGCAAGAACTTGCCCACATGCTTATGGGTTTCATCTGTGCTGAGGTTGCCGATTGTGACGTTGTAGATGGTTAGGTTCTGCTCATTTATTTGCACTGGCATCAATCTTGGATTGCCCAGTGGATGAAATTTCCTGTAATATATGTTGGATGTGCAATATTATTCCCTGTATGCCGTACCTTTGCTTGATCAGTTTTGGTCCTGTGCATAATTGCTCGTCGTAATGGGCTCAAATTATCTAATTTTCCCTAAAGACATGTACGAACTTTAGTATGCCCATTAAGTTAATGGGATGTTACTATGCCGAAAGTTAATGGTCGGCCCTCTTACCTCCCGGGTCGTTAACAGGCCGACATCAAAGTGGGCAACAGGTGGCCGCAATTTATTTCACAGGCCGTTACTAAGTTTGGGCTACATATGGCCCAACTATACTGTAGGCCTTTAGCAGGCCAAAAGAGACAGTGAGCTTGTACTGGACCATGAAGAGCATGGGCTGCCAAGAGGCCGAAAGTCAGGTCGTATTGTAAATGTCCCAACTATGTTGTGGGCCTTTAGCAGGCCGAAAGAGAAACTAGGCTGGTATTGGACCATGAAGGCATGGGCCATTAGAAGGCCGAAATTAAGGTCCGACTACAAATGGCCCAACTCATTTATGGTCCATTAACAGGCCGAAAGGCACATAGGGCCGGGAATTGGACCAACACTTAAATGGGTCGCCAAAAGGCCAAAACTCAGGTCCTACTACAAATGGCCCAACTGATTTATGGGTCGTCAACAGGCTGAAAGTGACACTGGGCCAGAAATTGGCCCAACACTTAAATGGGCCGGTAAAAGGTCGAAACTCAGGTCCGACTACGAATGGCCCATCAGATTTATGGGCCATCAATAGGCTGAAAGACACATCGGGCCGGAAATTAGCCCAACATTTAAATGGGTCGCTAAAAGGCCGAAAGATGTACATCCTGAAAATTGGCCCATCCATTGAATGGGTCGTTAACAGGCCGAAATCTCATCAGGCCGATATTGAGCCCAAATATATAGCGGGCTGTTAACGGGCTCGAACTGACGATGGGCTGCAATGGTGTCAAATCTTTAATGGGCCGTTGACGGGCCGAATTGGCACATCTCGTATGGGCCGTGGGCTTAAATGGACCTGACACAAGTAGGCCTTATATGGGCCAGCCTGCAAATTTTTACTGGGCCGACCTTTTTCACCGGAATGGGCCACTGTTGGGCCGTTCCACTTGTTGACCTATCATAGGCGCCTCCTGTCCAATGAGTGGATGACATCTGTCCCAACGGTGAGGCAACACGTGTTTCCTGCGGTCAATGATGATTTTACACGTGGAAAATCCCCATTGGTCCGGGCTGTTAACGGGTTATCGGATCCAAAACCATACCCGATAGCTTACCGGCGTTCCGTTACGGTGGATGCCACGTGTCGGTCACCCTTGACGAAAGCACTTCTGTGATGCGCGATTTATCGTCATGGAAGTGGACACTTCCGTGATGATAATTTTGGTAATGTCATGGAACACTTCTACGACAGCACAAGTATGACTATCTTGATTCTGTCATAAAATTGTCATGGATGTACATGCATGACAAAAAACGCGACCTACTATGACAAACACGTATCATCACGGAAGTGTATTTTTTTGTAGTGACAGTAGCCCGTGGAGGGCTGGTTGAACAGGAGCCCTTGGAGAGGGCTGGTTGAATAGTAGCCGGTGGAGTAGCGCGCAGTGGAGGCTGGATGAACAGGAGCCCGTGGATGAACAGTCGCAGGTGGAGGCTGGAAGAGGTCGACTGTGGATGAACAGTAGCCCGTGGAGGTTGGAGGAGGTCGAAGGTGGAGATGAACAGTATCCTGTGGAGTCCCATTTTGCGGTACGCCACACCCCTCCCGATGAACAGGACCCCCGTTTCGACCGTAGCGCTCCAACACAAGTCCGTTTCCTCCGTTTTGCGGTATGCCAGACCCCTCCTGATGAACATGATCCCATTTTGAACGTGGCCAGTCGAACACAAGGCCGTTTCCTCCGTTCTGCGGTACGCGAGGCCTTGTTTCCATCGGTTGTTCCGTCCAAGCCCTCATGATGAACACGACGACGCATTCCATTCCGACCCAGCCGGTTGGCTTCCCATGAACACGACGACGACGCTGTTTCTCCATTTCGACCCAGCCATGTACACGAGCCCTGGCCGTACGTATGTGCGAGTAGGCGTTCGAGACCCCGCCCGTATGCACGTACGTGGCCGTATTTTCTTTCTTGCACACCGGCTGCTATATGTACGTGTACATGCTACGTGCGCGCCTCTACTATGAGACGTGCGCGCCTCTACATCGAACAGTATGTACATACACGTTTGCGACCAGAATGACAACGCTACGTATGCTTCGACCAGGTGGGTCCCGACTGTCAGGCACTTCCTTGCGTGCGAAGACGTAGCTGGTGGGTCCCAGCAGTCAGGGGGCGAATCATTTTTTTTTGCCCAAACGCACTTCCTTGCGTGCGAAGATGTAGCTGGTGGGTCCCAGCAGTTAGGGGGGAAACATTTTTTTCGCGAAATATGGTGGCCTGTCTGTTGGGTCCCTACTGTCAGGTGGAGGAATCATTATTTTCTGCGTAATAAGGAGGCACTTCCTTGCTGCAGCCGTGGACCCAGCTGTCAGCCTCTCCACCTACAGTCCACGTCCGATGGAAGTCGTTCCCTGACCATGTTGACCATGCCGCGCGGAGAGCACCAGGGCGGTGGACGATGGCAAGGCCTAGGAAGGGGACGATGCGGAGCCGGGGAAGACGCGACAGTGGAAGCCCGCGCAGAGAGGAGTACGAGGGTTCACTGGTTCGGCTGCGGTGTGAGGCTACCATCGCCGCAGGGCCTGGCCAGCAGTGGGAATAGTAGGGGGGCGGTGAGGCCTTCATGGCAGCACAACCGGCCACGGGAGGCAGGAGCATGCGGCACAACCGATGCTAGTTTGGGCGGCTGGAGCAAGAAGACCAGAGGTTGAAGAAGCACTACGGCCGTTGGATGGACATTGTACGGTCACTAGAGTTAGAATCGTTCATATTGACTAAGTTGACAAAGCCCTCCATCCCCGTCAACTTAGTAGGCCCACAAGTCAGCCTCCCACCAAGGTGGGTCCTAGCTAGCAGGAGGAGTACTCATTTTTTTGTGCGTAATAAGGAGGCACTTCCGGTGGGTCCGAGCTGACAGCGGGGGGGGGGGGGGGGGGGGTTTCGCAAAATACTGTGGCCCGTCCGGTGGGTCCCAGCAGTCAGGGGGGGAATGATTTTTTTCGCAAAATATGGTGGCCCGTCCGGTGGGTCCCTGCTGTCAGGTGGAGGAATAATTATTTTGTGCATAATAAGGAGGCACTTCCTTGCGCCTGCCGTGGACCCAGCTGTCAACCTGTACACGTATAGTACTATTCCGATGGAAGTCGGTCGTTGACCATATTGACCACACCGCCCCGAGAGCACCATGGCGATGGACGACAGCGAGGCCTAGGAAGGGGACGACGCGGAGCCGGGGAAGACGCGGCAATGGATGCCCACACGGAGAGGAGTATGAGGGTTCACTGGTTCGGCTGCGGTGTGAGGTTGTCGTCACCGCAGAATAACAGGGGGTGTGGGTGAGTGGAGGGATGGCTTGGCCAACGGTGGGAGTAGTAGGGTGCAGTGAGGCCTCCGCGGCAGCACAACCTGCCACAGGAGGCAGGAGCAGGCGGCACGACTGGTGCTGATTCGGGCGGTTGGAGCAAGAAGACCAGAGGTTGAAGAAGCACTACGGCCGTTGGATGGACATTGTACGGTCACTGGAGCTAGAATCTTTCATATATTGACTAAGTTGACAACGCGCTCCGTCCCCGTCAACTTAGTAGGCCCACAAGTCAGCCTCCCACTATTGTGGGTCCCAGCTGGCAGGGGGGTATTCATTTTTTGTGCGCAATAAGAAGGCACTTTCTTGTATGCGAAGATATAGTTGGTGGGTCCGACCTATCAGCGAAGGGAACTTTTTTTCGTGAAATACAGAGGCCCTTCCAGCGGGTCCCGGATGTCAGGTGGAGGAATCATTATTTTGCGCGTAATAAGGAGGCATTTCCTTGTGTGCGGCCGTGGACCCAGCTATCAGCCTCTCCACGTACAGTCCACTTCCGATGGATGTCGTTCATTGACCATGTTGACCACGCTGCGCTGAGAGTACCAGGGCGGTGGATGATGGTGAGGCCTACAAAGGGAACAACACAGAGCCAGGGAAGACATGGCAGTGGCTGCCATGCGGTGGAGAATACGAGGGTTGACTAGTTCGACTGCCGTCGCCGGAAAATAACAGGAGGTGTGGGTGAGTAGAGGGATAGACAGGCCAGTGATGCGAGTATGATTGGGCCGTGAGGCCTGCCCGGCAGCACAGCCGCCCATGGGAGGCGGGAGCAGGCGGTTCCGACAGCGCTGGTTTGGGCGGCTGGGCAGGAAGATCAGAGACTGAAGAAGCACGATTGCCATTAGATTGACATCTAATGGTCTGATGCTGGTAGAGTCGATTGGTAACTAAGTTTCTTTTTTGAGAAACCTTGTGTACACATGAACTTAGTAGGCCCACAAGTCAGCCTCCAAATCTGTGGCAGACAACATAGAGCCCATTTGCTATTTTTTAATAATTTGCAGCCCATTTGCTAATTCTTAAGTAATTTATTACAACCCGTTTTCTGCCCAGGACCACGGTCAAAAAGTTCAACCTTATTTTGCATATTTGGGTGGAGTCCGAACTGTTGTAATCCCGAAACAATAAACATTTTTTTAAGAACTTATTGATTTGCCCAAAAAATTATTTTGTTTTTGTAAGCAAATAAGACGTGGGAAAATTGAGTTGGTTTCAGGGAAAACTAGTGGTAAAAAAATCAGCGCTGGGAAGGAAAACAACAACAAAAATAAGGATGTAAATATGAAAAGGGAATTTTATGTATTTTCAATATAATGATACGTGTATATGAACTCGTAAAACTGTAGGTAGAGATTAGAAAATGGATGTAGAACATGCGTTTCAAGAGGAAAATAGAACCGGGCTGTGTGTTTGATTCAGTAAAAAAACTGCTTGCGGATGTTGTAAGACAAAATATAACTAACGCTGGCGGGCCAGAGGCCAGTAGATACCTGCTGGATCTTTGTGCCCTGTTGTCGTCATGGGCTGGGCCTGTTAAAAACAAAACCAAGCCTGGGCAGTCTACAACCCAGTTGAAACTTGCTCGACCTGAAAAAACAATATACATGCTCAATAAACGAGAGAATTATGCAAGTACAAACTGATGACTGGGATGCAGCAGGGGTATTGTTTTTTCATCGTGATAATAAGTGCATGCACTTGTTTCAAAAATTTTGGAGAACTGGGAATTCGAACGGCAGGTGCTTATGCTACTCATGAAATAAAAATCTGGTGCCTGAAAATTCGTTTCGAAACAAATGATTCAGCTTTATATCCACATCGACCCTCGGCATGATGTATGGAAGCAAATGCAAGTTCATACCAAAAGATCGTTAACAACAATACCAACTTGCGGACGACAAGGTAGTACAAGTACCAATACCAAACTAACTTATAATCTGTTTACTCCTGGCCCTAGTGTTCGGCTGGTAGAAAATCTTGCAGAGGACCAGCTCCCGCTCCTTTTGTTGCTCCAGGTCCTCGAGGTGGTATTGGTGCATCACCCAGTTGGTCCTTTGCTGGTCGAAGTTCTTGTTGGTGTGCAACACCAGAACCTTTTTGCTGCCCGTCTGCCGGCCGTTGACCATCACCGGCAAGGTATTGCCGGTCTTGTGCCATATCGCATGCATGCCGCACTCCGACTGTATCTTGCGACGCGTCCACGTGCCCCTTCTGAACGCCCTAGAATTGCGCTGGAAGAAATGCTTTCTTAGGCCACTCAGTCTGATACCTGCAGTATTGTCAAATACATGTTTTAGTGTACGTAGTTGGCATTTTCATAACATCTTTGGCATGTTGCAGTCACTTGTTTCACTTTTTATTAACTGTCAAATTGTAATTGCTTCACCAGGTCTGCGTCTAAAAAGAAAAATAGAGCTATAAACAAAGGAATATGTTTGTGCAAGTAGACGGCCGATCGGTGTCTTACCTGGAAGTTTCTCAGGATGGGTGTAGCATATGTCGTGCTCGCTGTCGATGGTTGGTATGAACAAATCGATGAGAGGATGAGATCTCGCGCTGTCAGCACTCACTTTGGCCTCAAGGTGCTCGATCAGCTCCTGATCCGTGGGATCGAACTTGGCGCAGCCGGCAGCATCGGCCAATCCTTCTTCGACTTGCATGGGTTAATTCGAGTTATATGGTGCTCAATGTTGGAAATATGCCCTAGAGGCAATAATAAAATGGTTATTATTTAATTTATTTGTTCATGATAATTGTCTGTTATTCATGCTATAATTTTATTATCCAGAAATCGTAATACACGTGTGAATACATACACCACAACATATCCCTAGTGAGCCTCTAGTTGACTAGCTCGTTGATCAACAGATAGTCATGGTTTCCTGACTATGGGCATTGGATGTCATTGATAACGGTATCACATCATTAGGAGAATGATGTGATGGACAAGACCCAATCCTAAGCATAGCTCAAAGATCGTGTAGTTCGTTTAGCTAGAGCTTTTCCAAATGTCAAGTATCATTTCCTTAGACCATGAGATTGTGCAACTCCCGGATACCGTAGGAGTGCTTTGGATGTGCCAAATGTCACAATGTAACTGGGTGACTATAAAGGTGCACTATGGGTATCTCCGAAAGTTTCTGTTGGGTTGGCACGAATCGAGACTGGGATTTGTCACTCCATATGACGGAGAGTTATCTCTGAGCCCACTCGGTAATGCATCATCATAATGAGCTCAATGTGACCAAGTGTCTGGTCACGGGATCATGCATTATGGTACGAGTAAAGTGACTTGCCGGTAATGAGATTAAACGAGGTATTGGGATACCGACGATCGAGTCTCGGGTAAGTAACGTACCGATTGACAAAGGGAATTGTATACAGGGTTGCTTAAATCCTCGACATCATGGTTCATCCGATGAGATCATTGAGGAGTATGTGGGAGCCAACATGGGTATCTTGATCCCGCTGTTGGTTGTTGACCGGAGAGGCGTCTCGGTCATGTCTGCATGTCTCCCGAACCCGTAGGGTCTACACACTTAAGGTTCGGTGACGCTAGGGTTGTAGAGATATGAGTATGCAGTAAACCGAAAGTTGTTCGGAGTCCCGGATGAGATCCCGGACGTCACAAGGAGTTCCAGAATGGTCCGGAGGTAAAGAATTATATATAGGAAGTGAAGTTTCGACCATCGGGAAAGTTTTTGGGGTTACCGGTATTGTACCGGGACCACCGGAAGGGTCCCGGGGGTCCACCGGGTGGGGCCACCTATCCCGGAGGGCCCCATGGGCTGAAGTGGGAGGGGAACCAGCCCCTGGTGGGCTGGTGCGCACCCCCTTGGGCCCCCCTGCGCCTAGGGTTGGAAACCCTAGGGGTGGGGGGCGCCTCCACTTGCCTTGGGGGGCAAGCCACCCCCCTGGCCGCTGCCCCCCTTGGAGATCCCATCTCCTAGGGCCGGCGCACCCCCTTAGGGGGCCTATATAAAGGGGGGAGGGAGGGCAGTCGCACCCATGCTCTTGGGGCCTCCCTCTCCCCTTGCTACACATCTCCCTCTCGCAGACGCTTGGCGAAGCCCTGCCGAGATCGCTGCTGCATCCACCACCACGCCGTCGTGCTGCTGGATCTTCATCAACCTCTCCTTCCCCCTTGCTGGATCAAGAAGGAGGAGACGTCTCCCTGACCGTACGTGTGTTGAACGCGGAGGTGCCGTCCGTTCGGCGCTAGGATCTCCGGTGATTTGGATCACGACGAGTACGACTCCCTCAACCCCGTTCTCTTGAACGCTTTCGCTCGCGATCTACAAGGGTATGTAGATGCACTCCTTTCTCTCGTTGTTAGATGAACTCATAGATTGATCTTGGTGAAACCGTAGAAAAAAAATTATTTTCTGTAACGTTCCCCAACACTCAATGTATGATCAATCGACTGCTTTAAGTGAATGATGAAAGATTTCGACAGATAAGTGGTACTCCAAATCTGAAGTCCAGAATACCTGAACACGCCGCCGGGATTCTTGTGTCACCTCACGCACAGTGTGTTGTCACGTCAATTCAATGTGTGGACATGACGAATAATTTGACCGACGTATACTAGTACTGCTACTGTACTACTTACTAGTCGTATTTAGTGTCACATTTTAACCATAGGTTTAACTAACAAGTACGCACTTGAAGCCTAATTGATATATATATATATATATATATATATATATATATATATAGACACACACACACACACATAGGACAAATGTTTCGTACAAACAGTGGTAGTTACCAAAACTTGCGTTTTGTATGTTGTATGTAGTATCTATCGAAACTGAGAGTATGCACGTGTAGTATGTAGTATATAACAATGATTAGGTAGTATATATACTAATTTTTTGGTAGTATGTGCCATGTTTTGAGTATGCTCTTTTTTACGTACAAATATGTATGTATTTCATAAATATAACAAAAACTATGGGCTCATATGCAATTTTTTCATGTAACTTGCTTTGAAATATCTTAGATATAGTATATGAACATATTTAAAATAATAAAATAGTATATATAGTACCACATGGTAGTATATGAGATATGTGGGGTAACTACCACCGGGTGGTAGGATGGATTTTCACAAATATATATGGCTTCTACACAACATCTCCATCATCATTATTAGTACATCCTACGCAGGTGAGTTAGGATGCAATTGATCCCAGGAAGGTATCTATCCTTCAAACCAGAGGAGTGCTTCAAACTAACAACAATACATAATATCCAACAAAAGAGGGTCGTGCTACAGCAGTAGAATACATGGCTCAGTCTAGATATCAGTACGAATCAAGTTGTGCATATTTGCTGTTGGCATGAACCACATCGCCGCTTGTCGGGTTTGCAAAAGCCATCCATCGCATGGAAGCTTGATGCCTTTCACACACTGAAGATTATCTGGCAACAAGCTGTGTTGACGAATCTCTGGATATGGTGATTCATGAAACCCATGGTATGATATGTAAACACAGTCCCCCTGGCGAATGGAAGTTTCATAGCACGGTAATCATCGCCAGTGATATGATCGATGATTGGTTGGATGACCGGATAATTGAGTCCGAGGAACATGGAGTGGTTACCGACGCTGTAAACCCGCCTCTAGTTGAATACGCCTGGCCCAACGGAGCTGGGATCTTTCTCAAACATGAAGCAGCCATAGCCATCAATGTCACGAACGCCTCACGCATTGTACTGCATGTGGTTTGATGTAATGGTTTGGTCAATTTGGTACGTGCGAATGAGCATCAAATGACTGACGTTAGCTGAACGAGCGATAAACCACCACCAATCGGCTGGCATGATTCCAGGTCCTAGAATCATGAAGGCCAGCGCATTTGCGTCTACTACAACAATTCAAATTGGAGACCAAAAGGACAAAAATAAACAATCATGTTCAGAGTATGTGTGGAATTAAGTTATTATAACAGCGACACATATCATAGACAGAGAATTGCAATGCCGTGATCATAGTCATACCCCAAGTTAAAAAAATAAGCCAATGGCTTTCATATTCTAGCAATATGTCATGGTTCAAACATCATGTAACAATGAGAGGAAAACAGCTATGACAGAGCCTACTCATATTCTACCACAACACTTACTACTACTATTCTCATATCAACTCTAAGCAATAACATGCGTTGTTCTAAACATCTTGGAAATGAGAGTAACATGTAGCAATCATGATGTTATGCTCATAATATCTATTCTAACAATCATTAGATGCCAATTGTTCTCATATCAACTCTAACATTAACATGTGTGGTCATAAAAATCCAGGAAATGAGAGGAACATATAGCAATGATGTGGTTATATACATACTATCTATTCTAAATTTGTAACAATGAATAGGCAGTCGTATTCATAAGGTAAAGATGAGATGAGATAGAACAATTACACGCCGATAGATTCCACCAGTATAGGCAGCCAATATGTGCGTCGACCGCGTAAACGATGCCATCATGCACTATAGCATCAGACAGAAATGTTGCCTCAACAGGATTGACGATGAGCCATAACCATGTATGGCGACCGGATTCCAGATAGACTAATCATATGTTGAACAAGGCAATGAGCTTGTAATCCATGTAGTCTTCTGATGGTGTGGGCACTTCCCAGATTACAACTTTCAGCAAACAGAGGTCGAGCCAAAAGCTTGACGCGTCTCGTGCGTAGTAGGCAGGAGTGTCCGGCGGGCCGCGAGGCTCGATGGCGGCGGTATCCAATGATGAAAGCGTGATCTCTCGCTGGGTGTAGATATCCATGAGACGCCACGGACTACCGAATTGGTGGATGAGGACGATCCAGTTGGCCTTCATGCCCGCCCAGAAGTGGCCGCGCATGAAGGACAGGTGGACGGGTAGTGGTAGCATGTCGAGGGGCACCACGACAACCTCCATAGGATCGTCAAGTCGGTGTCTAGGCCACCTGCGAGGATCGGGCATCAGCAAGCAGGGTGTCTTGGAAAGAGCTGGCCGGTTGCAGACGAGTAGACAGTACAAAGACACCAAGCATGCGGCCAGACAGACGGTGCTGAGTAGGTCCATACGATTACAGATCTTCTCCAAGAGAACATCGGGGAGGGAATTCCAATCGCGGCTCTGTGTGTCAGTCAGTTCTGCCATTGGGGTTTTCGTTGCCTGCGAGCCAGCGGGGAAGTGGATTCGGGCGGGCGAGGGAAGAAGCTTCTCCTCGTGTGGCTGAGCAGTGAGCGGGGAGATATGGTACGCGCGAGCTACCAAGGAAGATGGCGCGGGCGGGCGAGCAGTGAGCGGGGGTAAATGGTGTGCGGCCGACGATGGGGAAGAGAGGAGGAGGAAGAAGAGTGGAAGACAGGGAAGAAAGTGCATTAAATCTCAATTCTACTAGTACTACTACTAGGAAATACCGTCCTTTGGAGTGTAAATAGTTACACCGATGACATGTGGGTCTACCACAATAGGGCCCATATGTCAGTTAATGGAGGACAGAGGTGCGTAGGCGTATTTGCGGAAGTGTGCTCTACTGGCAAACATGATGGCAGTAATGGGTAAGGCTGATTTAGAAACACCAACACGCTGGTTCAGCTTATTAATTACGTGTCCCATCTGCAGCGTGTATTGTCACTTCACTATGAAGACTAGTTGAATAGTTCTCTCTGACCGAGATGGGGAATAATGGATCACGAAGACTTCCTTTCTATAGTATCCCTATGCCTCTACGCTCACTTCACTCATTTTGCTCCGTACCTAGTCACTTGTTGAAATCTGTAGAAAGACAAATACTCTGTATTTGGGAACAGAGGGAGGCTTTCACTCCGTATTTGGGAACAGAGGGAGTATCACCATATGGAGGGAACAGAGGAAGCTTGAAATATGAACATGTCAATGGGAGGGAGTAAGCCCCATGCATGCAACATGCAACACTCACACATACACATGGACGCACGCAACACTCACGCACCCGTGCGGCACACAGCACACGACACAACACACACGATCACGCTCAAGTGCTCAACCTACTCCCTACGTCCGTGAAAGACTGTACACTTACGGATTTACACATTGACTACGGCATAATTAACGCCCAAAAGTAGCAGACTTATGTGTGCATGCGACCATTGAGAGAAGAAGATTAAATGAAGGCCGTTGCATGCTGTAGTTAAGGATAGACATGTAGCCTATACCTAGAGCACAAGATGGTGCATTAGTCAATCAATATCGATTTAGATTAAAGGCTAAATGGATTGGAAGTGTAGATGTACATCATGTACTACACTCTTTGTTTTTTAGCAGATGTACACTCTTTGTTCGAAGACCGAGGGAGTACACGTGCATGCACTCACATAAACAGCCAGGGTGGTTCATGCGCAAGGGTTGGACTCCTGTCGCGCCTGCGTAAAGTTTTGTTTAACTGATTTCTTTGCTCTGCCAACTGACAGGTGGGACCCAGAAACCAGGTGACAATTAGAAACCAGGTGACAATTTAACCAATCAACAAAGTGCCACGTCGACTATGTGGCCGGTCAGTAGGGTGCAATACGGTGCTCTATGATGAGCTAGTGATTGTATAATCACCGCAAAACTATATATAGTGACTGTAAAGAGTGTATTGTTACAGACGTTGACCACCAGTGTATTTTTCTCGTTTAACATTAAGCCATATTAACCGGAAAGGATGCAGTATGGACTAGTACTAGTACTGCTTTGGTGTGTCCCGTCAACTCGCTGAACAAGGAGAAGCTTGCTTACTACGCATCTCCCTCGCCCACGCACGCGGTGGTTCGCAGGACGAGGAGAGGGTTTTGACTACATCGCCCTCTCCCTCTCCCTCTCCCTTGCCCTCGCCCTTGCGGTGGACGTGCATCAGTTCAATCGGTGTCAGATTGCCAGAAGCATATTGTACTGTAGTATCATCATTGTTGGACCTTCCGAAGAGGCGAAGAGCCAAGTGCAAGGTTCACACGAGTATGAACTGTTGAACCTCCTGAAGAGGCAAAGAGCCAAGCGCAAGGTTTTATAGGAGTTGTTGTTGTAGTAGGAGTGTACTACAACTATAGCGAACGATGCAACTGTATGATGCCGCCACGTCACGTATATCCAAAGCTGTGCCACCTTTTTTTCTCAAAGAGCGTGTTGGATCCCGTTTAACAACCACACAATTTGAACGTACACATAACACATTTACTAGTAATAAATTCTAAAGGACAAATGCTAGTATGCCACACAAGTTCATCTCCAATTCATGTGATAAATTTGTGCATGACTAGTCTACATATATTCACAATGCTACCGTTCACAATTTACCGTACCCAACTTACATGTTATAGATGGGCTACATGTCCTCCTCCAGGTTCCAGTCCTAGGTGTTTTTCATGGATGGCACGATCCATAGCGATGGGAAACGGGAATCATTGTCGCAGCTTTCTAGTCATGTTCCACACGATGGAGACTCATCCTAGCTGAAGCGGCATAAATCAGGGATAGCGTGTCCCAGCATGTCGTTCATCCGGCGGTGCGCACTGAAGACAAAACCATGCTTCATGAATGGCAGGCCTTCCGTGTCGTGCACGGAGGTGGCATCCGCTTCACAATGGGGTAGCCGTCCCCAATGAAAAGCGAGTACTCTCCAAGAGTGTTCCTCGGCACACACGTAGCATCATGGGGGTCGAACTCGGCGCTGTTCATCTGGTACACGCGACATCTTAGATCTGGACACATGTTGACATACATAGTCAAGGTCCATGCATAATAATGTTGTGCTCAAATATGACGATCAGTAATACTGTGAAGCAAATAGTACTACTCCGGTATAGAGGAAGTAAAATAACCAGCTTATTATATATAGCCACTCTTGGCTATATGGATGAGATAGTAAGACATGGAAAAAAATGGTGGTAGCTAGTGGGTTCAAGTCTTCAAGGGACTAGCTATCTATACACATCCTCCAAGGTAAAAAGTACTCCTACACAACAATGAAAGAGAAGGCAAGAGGGTTAAAAAATGGAATTCCTGGGTAGATGGTGACGGTCCGATTGTGGTAGATTGTGTGACCATGTTGCACATCAGTGGTACCATGGGTAACGACTGCTAAGATAGTTGATCCCAATATGCCAAAGTCAGCTACAAGGTTCCAGGTTAGACCGAATCGCGGATGCAAATGCACATCCAGGATCGGCGATCTTATTTTGATTGGGGGATGGCTGGTCCCTACAAAATAATGGAGTACTGTTAGGAATGCAGATGATGCATGGTTTGTGCATTCCGTTTGTAATCTCCCGTACCGTAGGATGGCAACCAGATGACACAAGTCCCCTAGCTTGTCACTACAAAGATGCAGCCTAGATGGCGCATAGTATCTTCGAATGTGTAGGGGTACAAATCTGCCGCCGCCAACATGCGCCAGCCTCTGCCGTTACTGCCTCTTGCATTGATGGCAATCCTTATGTCGAACACTGCGATGAGATAGTAATCGTCATAGTCGCGTCGCTTTGTCGGCGGGTCCGCAATTGCTATATTCTTCAATCTCATGTAGGCGTCATCATAGGTATTCAAGCCCAGCCAGTCCGGAAGGCCGATCCTAATGGTGGAGAAGGGTTCTACTGGAACGGCTGCACTGCTGTGGATGTGCAAAATGATGGTGGTATCCGACCAAAGGTATGCAAGCCAATCTTTGTTGGCACCGACCCAAACCTATATATAAGACGGTGGGCAGCGGAGAAATTAGGGGATGGAAATGGAATAACTAAGTAGTACTACATGATCAAACTCCATTACTGACCTGCTCATCGGACAAAATCTGACTACCTCTCAACGTCGGCAACTCTAGCAGAGTCAACATGCAACCATGGCCAGGGAGTGGTGGACTGTTCGAAGGATTGTCCCATAGAAGAACCTTCTCCTCGAGTGTCACGCCCAATATGAGATACTATCCTCAAGAGACTCGAAGGTCCCACCAAGGATAGAACCGCATATTGATACGCTTTTGCAAGGTGGATAACATTACATCAACATTACATAATAGATGGCGATACATACATAAGGCACAAACGCCCCAACAATACATCAACATCATACAAGAGATCAACATCCGACTACTAGCCCAGGCTGCCGACCTGGAACCTATCCCCTGATCGAAGAGGAAGTAGAAGAAGAACTCCAAAACTAGTAAACATCGCTCTCGCATCAAGATCATCGCATAACCTGTACCTGCAACTGTTGTTGTAGTAATTTGTGAGCCACAAGGACTCAGCAATCACATTACCATGGGTATCAAGACTAGGAAAGCTTAATGGGTAAGGAAGGGGTAAAGTGGTGAGGTTGCAGCAGCGACTAAGCATATATGATGGCTAACATACGCAAACAAGAGCGAGAAGAGAAGCAACAGAACGGTCGAGAAGCTAGAAGTGATCAAGAAGTGATCTTGAAACTACCTACGTTCAAACATAACACAAAACCGTGTTCACTTCCCGGTCTCCGCCAAAAAGAGACCATCATGGCTACACACGCGGTAGATGTGTTTTAATTAAGTCAAGTGTCAAGTTATCTACAACCAGACATTAACAAATTCCCATCTGCCACATAAGCGCAGGCACGACTTTCGAAAGATAATACCCTGCAGGGGTGTCCCAACTTAGCCCATCACAAGCTCTCACGGTCAACGAAGGACATTCCTTCTCCCAGGAAGACCCGATCAGTCTCCGAATCCCAGTTTACAAGACATTTCGACAATGGTAAAACAAGACCAGCAAAGCCGCCCGATGTGCCGACAAATCCCGATAGGAGCTGCACATCTCTCATTCTCGGGGCACACCGGATAGGTCAGCCTACGAGTAAAACCAGCCCTCAAGTTGCCCCGTGGTGGCCCCACAGTTTGCCCATTTCAGACCAACACTCGAAGGAGCACTGGCCCCGGGGGGTTAAATAAAGATGACCCTCGGGCTCCGGAAACCCAAGGAAAAAAGGCTTAGGTAGGCAAATGGTAAAACCAAGGTTGGGCCTTGTTGGAGGAGTTTTATTCAAAGTGAACTGTCAAGGGGGTCCCATAAATCACCCAACCGCGTAAGGAACGCAAAATCAAGGAACATAACACCAGTATGACGGAAACTAGGGCGGCAAGAGTGGAACAAAACACCAGGCATAAGGCCGAGCCTTCCACCCTTTACTAAGTATATAGGTGCATTAATTAACTAAGAGATATTGTGATATCCCAACATAAATCAGTCCATCATGGAGCAATCTTCAACTTCACCTGCAACTAACAATGCTATAAGAGGGGCTGAGCAAAGCGGTAAAATAGCCAAGCAATGGTTTGCTAGGAAGGGTGAAAAGGTTGGAGGCTGACATGGCAGTTTGGGAGGCTTGATAAGCAAGTGATAGGTAGCACATCATAGCGATAGAAGGAAGCAACTAGCATAGCAATGGTAGTAGTGAGATCCAAGGTGACGGTCATCTTGCCTAAAATCCCGCTAGGAAGAAGAACGAGTCCATGAAGAAGACGAAGCCACGAAGACAAACCAAGCGTAGACGAATGGATCCTCACCATCGCAACGAAATAGGAACTAACGAGAAAGAGCACAACCGGAAAGAAGCAAGCAACAAGGTAAATACTCAACACATAACCATGGCATGATGCAAAACAAGTATGATGCATGTCCGGTTTAATGAGGCATGGCATGGCAAAGTGCAACAGACAATACTATAAATTAAGTGGAGCTCAATTTGCAACGAGTTGCATATTGACGAAACACCACATTCGAGTTATTTAGTTCGCTCTCGTTTAGGTACACATTAATATTAAATATTGGTTAACATGGCAAGAGGTGAAACATAATAAAACCTACCTATCTAGGCAAGTATAAATGAGGCCGGAACAACAAACAACAATTCCGGAAAATCCTCATGTCCATATTTTGAATTTGGTACTGTTCTGCCCTAAAACATATTCTATTGTTGTTAAACAGGAAAATAAAGTGCACCATGTTAAACTAGGCATTTTTCCACCCCATTTACATATAAAGTTTATTTAAAGCAGAGCTACAGTTAATTAGTTATGAAATAAATCATTTTAACATGGCATTTGAGCAAATTTAAACAAACAACATTTTAAACATGGATGAAAGTGGCATATTATTAATCTACACAAAATTTTAGGCATTTTACATGTTAAAATCATTTTAATCCGATGCACCATTTGTGAGTTATTAAATGCATGATCTAGAGGGACTTTTCTATAAAACTGTAAATCACTGGATAATTAGCAAAATCACAGATCTGGAGAAAAACGTACGCGAGCCGAATCTGGCTGGCCTGATAGGGTATAGGAGGGGGATTGGAGGGGGCTGCTCACCCATGGGCTTGGCCCGGCTCGGTGAGGAGGGCATTGGCTGGGCCGGACAGGGACGAGGCCCACGAGGTCGGGTCAACAGGCGCAGGGGCTTGGCGCTGCGTGCGTTCCAGGACGACGAGCGGGCGAAGTAGGGGATGACGGCCAGCAAACAGGAGGGGCGCCAGCGGCGGGGACGGGGCCCTGCCGGCGGGATCCGGCCGTGAATGGGCAAGGGCAGCGGAGGCCGGCCGGATCTGGTGGGTGGCCATGGTGGAACTTGGCGAGGAGGCGACCCATGCGAAGCTTCTGCGAGGCTCCCATGGAGGCTCCGCTGTCCAAGAAAGGAGAGATCAGGGAAGGTGAGAAACGAGGCAGGAGGGAAAGAAGAATAGGGGAGGCGCGATGGAGCTCATCTTGCTAGCTTGTTCGGTCGCCCGCGGCGGCGCTGGACGACGAGGCGAGGAGGAGGAGCATGAGGAGGCTCGGGGCAGAGGCTTGAGGACGGGCGTGCTGCGGGAGGAGGAGGCCGGGAATGAGCCTCCTGTTTGATCTGGAGGTGGGCGCGAGGATGGTTCGAAGGGAGGAGGTGGAGGCTGCTGGCTGGATGGAGCCGATGGTGGCAGGGCGAGCACTGGTTGGCCCGGCGCGGTGGTTGCTGCAGGAGGAGATCCCGAGGTGGGAGGAGACAGGAGGAGTGGCGGCGACAGGGAGGGACAAAGCTCCTAGGTTTTAGGGTTAGGCTAGATTAGGTACGAGGTTGGTCTATAAATAGACAAAGGGGGAAAATTTGGGTCAACCGATCGGGATCGGACGGTCGAGAAAGAATAGACTAGGGGTGTCCAAATAAAAACCAAAGATGCTTTAGGGATGTTTGGTGATGATCCGGACCCATTGGTAACGATAGAGCGGGTCGGGTTCGGGATAACTTTCAGACGTGCGCGAGGGGTCTGAGTAAAGTGTAGAGAGGGTCAAACGGTCAGACAAGAGGGAGTCGAAAACCCGGTTGGACTCAGATTCGTCAACAAAGGCAAGGGGGAACGCGGCAACTATGAATGGATCCAAGCTTTAAGAAAACAATGCCGATGCAATGTGCATGATGCTATGAGATGAGATGCAAGACATGAACAAAAGAAAAACGAAAGACAAAAACCCAACCACGGAGGAAAAAACATATCACATAGCCAGAAATGGCAAGAGTTGGAGTAACAAATATGGAAAGTACATCCGGGGCGTTACAACACTCCACCACTACAAGAGGATCTCATCCCGAGATCTAGGATGGCACCAGAGAGAAATGGAAGAGGAAAAGAAGAGGTAAAACTAAATTGCTTCTTTAACAAACGAGTAAAACCATGAACCTTGAGAGGTTGAAAAGTTGAAAGAAAGAACATAACAGAGTTGAACACAGTTGAGAGCACTGCGGTAGAAAATAGAAACAAGGAACACCATTTGAACCTTGGAGGTTGCAAAGCTATGAATGACGAGTACAATGGACAAGAGGGAATTGGAACAACTCTGGTTGAAACGAGATAAACAAGGAAACAAGGAAGAACAAATTCGGACAACACTCCGGTTGAAACGAGATGCATGACTTGATATGATGAAGAACTTGAATGGGAACAGAACACTTCGATTAAATGGATGAGCAAGGAAAATAAAATGATCTTCACAATTCAAGATGATGAGTGAAAATAGCCACATCACAATGCCTCCGGAAGCAATAATAGAAGATAGATCATTGGAATAACAGAATGGAGAAGAAAATGCCAACTTCTGCCACAAATGAGCTTGGAAAGCACCCTTCCAAGAAGGTTATAACGAAGTTGTTGGAAAACCAACAACAAAAAGAATAAGCTTGTAGTGGGCTTATGGAAACATCTCAACACGGTGAAATTCTGCCACTAACAGAAAACAATTGCTTGTTTGAGATCAAAGAAGAGATGAAAACTTCTTTTGCCGAGAGGATAGGAGAAAACTCGGATCATTGATAAGCACCACAAAATAGCAACATTCCTTAGGGAAGGCTTTAGGTGAAATCTATACCAAGATAACTCCAATGGAGGGATTAATGGACTTAAAATACCTCATTCTTGACAACATGTGAATCACGAAACCTGAATGGAAATTGCCAAGAATGATATAACACCACCTCAAAAGCTAAGGTAGAAAGAATTGCACTTCAAAATGCAAGAAGAATAATACTTGAACTACTCAGAACAAAACATGTGTTGAGCACCCTGTTTAATTTGAGTATAGCTTGGCGGATCATAACTCCAAGAAAAATCTTGAAGAACAATTGAAGAATGAAAAGGAATCCTTGATGAACCACCATGTAGAGCCTCCACGAAGAACTCCAGTAATAAAAGGATGATAGAAAGAAAGAGAAGTTGAAAACACAAGGTGAAGCCTTGCGATGATTTAGATGGAGCTTCGCGACGAGAGAAAGCGAAAAACTTGAAACTCCAGAGAAGAAAAGATGAAGCATCTCGAACCGAGAAATGTGACATGATGAATAACTCTGGAAATAAGAAACTAGATAACTTGGATGAAACAATAATAAGAATTACGTTATGCGTATCCTTCACCAATTTAAATTGATGACAAGCAACAGATTTGGCATACTACTTATTCTTCTAGAAAGGATTAAGAGAGATATAGCGTAAACTTGAGAAGGTATAGATGGAACCACCGGTGGGATTTGGAAACAACGAATGAATTGATATGCCGACAAGGAATAGGAATGTTGAATGAACCATCGTTAGAAATGAAAATGAACAAAGAAAAGAGAAAGAATCACCGGGAAGATTTAGAGCAAGCACGATATACTTGAAGGAATTTAGAGACAAGAGAACGAAGAGATCGCAAACTAATTGAAGAATACTTGAATGAAGCATCGGAAGAATATTGAGACGACCGAAGGGGCACAGATATAGAATAATTGAGAGAACGAAGATGAAAACTTAGAACGAAGAAATATTCTGAAAAGATGACCTCCAGATGATCGAGAGGGAAAGCAACTGCTGAAATACTCTGGATGGATGAAAAAGAATTGCACGACTGGAAACAATTTGAGTGGATAGCATCAAACTAGCGACATGAATCTTCTGGAGAATGGACAAGATTTAAGAGAAACTCTTCTTCGGTCTTCAAAAGTTGAGAATGACGACGAGAAAGAACACCAAAATTGTTGAGATACTCCGGGAGAATGAAAAGCGAAGAGGTTGAGTCAACAATGAAAAATAATTTGAAATTGATCTTGGAAAAGCCTCTGTCTGATGAAATTCATACTTACGTCAAACTCGAAAAGAATTTGGAATGGCTCCGGAATAATTAGAAGAGTCATGTAAGATCCTGGGAAAAGACCTGTGGGTTAGGGCCCACTAAAAGAAAAACACCATTGAAAAGGATTGTTGAAGAGATAGATGATGCACCGGAAGAATTGAAATATTTGAATGAGGTGACAACCTCGAATTAATTGGAACACAAATGAATCTCTTGAGATGTCTTCCGAACTCCGAAAGGATAAACTGGCGAGAGGAGAACGAGCAGGGAAAACACTTGATCCAAGGAAAAGAATATGATCAACCCGAAAAACTTGAATTGAGTCCACCGGAGAAGAAAAGAGATGAAGAATGTCGAACAAAACGGGAATTCACTAGTTGAAACAATTGACGAAAGACTGAAGAGGCTCCACACGGATGAAATTGATGCTTGAAAGAGACTCAAACTCCGGGAAGAAGAGGGTGGGAGGGCGGGAAAAACAAAGGCAACTTGGAAGGGGGAAATTGACAAATAACTTGAAGGCAAAACACCGGTTGAATAATGCAAAGGCTTCACACGAGTAGGATGGATGCTCAATTATGGACTCCGGCTCCGAGAAGAAAAAGGGGTGGGCGGGTGGGAAAAAGAAAAAATACGAGGATTGAACTTGGCAACGATGAAGAGGCTCGAGTCAACTTGACGAGAAATGCACCGGATGAAAAGAGATGAGAACCCACGACCGAAAAACTAACCACATTGTAACGCCCCGGATTTGATGCGCCAGGTGTCTGCCAGTTATTCGCCGTCATTGCCATGTCATTTTTTTGCGTGTTGCATCTTGTCATGTCATCATGTGCATTTCTTTTTTGCATACGTGTTCGTCTCATGCGTCCGAGCCTTTTCCCCGTTGTCCGTTTTCCAATACGGCACTCCTATGTCATCCGGCGTCCCCTTCTTGCCTCTCTTCGTGTGCAGGTATTAAACTTTCTCGGAATGGCCCGAGGTTTGCCAAGCGGCCTTGGTACAGCACCGGTAGACCGCCTGTCAAGTTTCGTGCCATTCGGAGGTCGTTTGGTACTCCAATGGTTAACCGGGTAACCGCAAAAGCCTCTTTCTCTTTGCAGCCCAGCACCCCTCCAAACTGGCCCAAAACCCAGCAAACTCCCCTCTATGCTCTCGGTCGTTCGATCACGATCGTGTGGGTGAAAACCGCTCCTCATTTGGACTCTCCTAGCTCCCTCTACCTATAAATTAGACCCCCTCCCCCGAATTCGCGGATGAATCCCCCTAACCCTAGCTTTTTCCCCTCTTCGCGCACCGGACATGTCCGTCCAGCCGCCGGACATGTCCAGCCGCCGCCCGCCGGCGAACTAGGAATCGCCACGTGTCCCTCGCCCGCGCGCTCTCTCTCCTCCCCCGCCCGCGGCTTGCCAGGCCCGCCGCAGGCCCTGCGGGCCCGTCTCTCCGCCGCCGGGCTCCGCCCACGCCCCGCTGGACTCGCGCCGCCGTCGGTGTGCCCCGAACCGCTGGTGCGCGCGCCGCTCGTGCCGCGCCCCGCGGCCGCCGCCTCCGCCTCCCCGCCGGCGCTCCCCGCTGTGGCCGCCTCCGCCGACCGCCGCCTCGCCGGGGCCCCGCCGCCCGGGATCCTCGCCAGCGCCCCGAGCCGTTCGCCCCTCGCCTCGCCGGCGCGCCGTGCACTGCCGCCGCGCCCGGATCCGGCTGGGACCGACCCGGCCCCGCCATCCCCAACCCCGCCGGCGCCTCCTCCGGCCACCGCGACCTGCTTCTCCGGCGAACCTTGTGTTCCGCGCATCCCGATCCGGATCTGGATCTGAAGGTTGACCCCAAGTTTTTCTCTAAGTCCCGAAATCCCTGGCATTATCATGCCATGTTCATCACATTGTATCTCTGCATCCGTAGCTCCGTTTTGTGCGTGTAATATCTCAAATTGTTAGTCTCAAAGAGTACATCATTTCATTCCATTGCATCATATTCATTTGAGCTCATCTTGATGCCTGAATCATCGTTGCAAGAGTGCTTCATGATGTTTTCTGCTGTCTGTTAACAGAACGAGCTCTTTTGTCATTTTTGCCATGATTGATGTGTGCATCCTATGAGGTTGATGTCTACATGTGTTTTAATCTATGTCATGTCTTCTTTACAGAGGTGCTTACCATGTATTTTCGTGATCAATGTGGTGACTAGCACAAGCATGCAAACTAGACATCGTGATGTTGCTGATTTTAGTCTGTGGTCTGCTGTTATTTTGATGGCATGTTAACATGATGCTACAGAGAGATCCATGCATATTTTGAGATACTTCAGTAAGGGTGTTTTGAAAATATGGATATTGTCTATCCATTAATGCCCCTGGTTGCAATTATGGAGTAGTCTAGCATGTCATTTTTGTGCTCTACGTTTGCTACAAAATGTTTCCTGACAGATTGTTTACATGTTATTCAATTTTGCCAAGCTTGTTGTAGTTGATCCTTGCATGCTATGAACTTGCTCTTGCCATGCTTAGCTTCACAAACATATCTTCTTACTGTTGGTTGCCTTGCCATGCCATGTATTGCTCTATAGTGAGTGGTTCAAGCTCACCAACATGCCTTCATAATTTTGTTTCTGCCATGTATGAATCTGTATTATAACTTGCTATGTTTACATGGGTGCCATCATATTTTCTGTTCCTTTTTGGCTCATGGTCAGTAAGGGACTCTTGTTCAAGCCATGCCTTTGTTTGCCATGATAAGTTCCTGTAACATGTTGCTTGATAGCTCTAAACATTGCAACCTGATGTCATTTTCTGCAAAGTCTGAAATTGTTATTACTTGCAATCTTGCCATGTGTGTTTGAGCATGTTCTAGTGATTTCTGGAGATAGCTCAGTGTTCATATTTTGTTATGCTTTACCTGTACATCATGCCCATGCCTTTTGTTTTCTTGTTGAGGTCCTGTAGCATGTTGTTTTGATGCTTGCAATATGCCTAGTTGCTGTTTTGGACAACTTGTCCTTTAAACTTGTTTCATGTGTGTGTGTTGAACCGTTGCTCCGTTTAGAGTGTGCTCTATATGAAACTTTCTTGATTTTGCATGTAGCTTCATATTATCATGTTGCATCCTTGTTTTGGTGTGTTTACCATGTTGTGTGCTTCTTCTCGTTAGTTCCCGTTTTGTTGCGATCGTGAGGACTCGTTCGTCTACGCTTGGTTCATCTTCATCCGTTCGTCTTCTTCATGGACTCGTTCTTCTTCCTAGCGGGATTACAGGCAAGATGACCGCTACCCTGGATCTCACTACTATCATTGCTATGCTAGTTGCTTCGTTCTATCACTTTGCTGCGTTACCTACTCTTTTGCTCATAAAGCCTCCCAAATTGCCATGAACCTCTAACCTTTGACACCTTTCCTATGCAAACCATTGCTTGGCTATGTTACCGCTTTGCTCAGCCCTCTTATAGCGTTGCTAGTTGCAGGTGAAGTTGAAGATTTCTCCATGGTGGACAGGATTTTGGTTGGGATATCACAATATCTCTTATATTATTAATGCATCTATATACTTGGTAAAGGGTGGAAGACTCGGCCTTTTGCATGGTGTTTTGTTCCACTCTTGCCGCCCTAGTTTTCGTCATACCGGTGTTATGTTCCCGGATTTTGCGTTCCTTACGCGGTTGGGTGATTTATGGGACCCCCTTGACAGTTCTCTTTGAATAAAAATCCTCCAGCAAGGCCCAACCTTGGTTTTACCTTTTGCCTCACCACCACCTATACCCCTCCCTTGGGCCGGCCAACCCAAGGGTCATCTTTGTTTTAGCCCCCCGGGCCAGTGCTTGTCTAAGTGTTGGTCCAAAGGGAGCTGCCTGCGGGGCCACCTCGGGGCAACTTGAGGGTTGGTTTTACTCGTAGCTAGTCTCATCCGGTGTTGCCCTGAGAACGAGATATGTGCAGCTCCTATCGGGATTTGTCGGCACAACGGGCGGCTTTGCTGGTCTTGTTTTACCATTGTAGAAATGTCTTGTAAACCGGGATTCCGAGTCTGATCGGGCCTTCCTGGGAGAAGGTATATCCTTCGTTGATCGCGAGAGCTTATCATGGGCTAAGTTGGGACACCCCTGCAGGGTATAATCTTTCGAAAGCCGTGCCTGCGGTTATAGGCAGATGGGAATTTGTTAATGTCTGGTTGTAGATAACTTGACACCAGATCCGAATTAAAACGCATCAACCGCGTGTGTAGTCGTGATGGTCTCTTTTCAGCGCAGTCCGGGAAGTGAACACGGTTTCTGGGTTATGTTTGACGTAAGTAGGAGTTCAGGATCACTTCTTGATCATTGTTAGCTTCACGACCGTTCCTCTTGCTCTCTTCTCGCTCTTATTTGCGTATGTTAGCCACCATATATGCTTAGTCGCTGCTGCAACCTCACCACTTTACCCCTTCCTTTCCTATTAAGCTTTGCTAGTCTTGATACCCATGGTAATGGGATTGCTGAGTCCTCGTGGCTCACAGATTACTACAACAACAGTTGCAGGTACAGTTTATTCGATGATCATGACGCGAGAGCGATGTTTTCTTGCGTTGAGTTCTTCTTCTGCTTCTTCGATCAGGGGATAGGTTCCAGGTCGGCAGCCTGGGCTAGCAGGGTGGATGTCGTTTGAGTTTCTGTTTGTGATTCATCCGTAGTCGGATGATGCTCTTATGTATTGTGATGTTGTATTCGTGTGGCATTGTATGCCTCTTGTATGTATCCCCATGTATTATGTAATGTTGATGTAATGATATCCACCTTGCAAAAGCGTTTCAATATGCGGGTCTATCCTTGGTGGGACCTTCGAGTTCCTTTTGGATAGGGTCGCATATTGGGCGTGATACACGTGATCCTAAAGATAAATTTGAAGGGGAAGAGGAGTAATTCAAAACACCTATGTCAAGATTCCTGACCAGAGCGACGAAGGGGCTGAGGAGTAAAAAGAATTCCTACTCTCCGATATAACTAGACTCCGGAAATAGCTTTCTTCTAGACTCAACAATGGCCAAACTACACGATCAATCAAGGGGGCTCCTAGGATCGGTCGAGGCTCTGATACCAACTTGTCACGCCCAATATGCGATACTATACTGAAGAGACTCGAAGATCCCACCAAGGATAGAACTGCATATTGATACACTTTTGCAAGGTGGATATCATTACATCAACATTACATAATAAATGGGGATACATACATAAGGCACAAATGCCCCAAGAATACATCAACATCATACAAGAGATCAACATCCGACTACGGATGGTACACAAACAGAAACTCAAACAATATCCACCCTGCTAGCCCAGGCTGCCGACCTGGAACCTATCCCCTGATCGAAGAAGAAGTAGAAGAAGAACTCCAAAACAAGTAAACATCGCTCTCGCGTCAAGATCATCGCATAACCTGTACCTGTAACTGTTGTTGTAGTAATATGTGAGCCACGAGGACTCAGCAATCCCATTGGGTATCAAGACTAGCAAAGCTTAATGGGTAAGGAAGGGGTAAAGTGGTGAGGTTGCAGCAGCGACTAAGCATATATGGTGGCTAACATACGCAAACAAGAGCGAGAAGAGAAGCAACGGAACGGTTGAGAAGCTAGAAGTGATCAAGAAGTGATCCTGAAACTACTTACATTCAAACATAACACAAAACCGTGTTCACTTCCCGGACTCCGCCGAAAAGAGACCATCACGGCTACACACGCGGTTGATGCGTTTTAATTAAGTCAAGTGTCAAGTTATCTACAACCGGACATTAACAAATTCTCATCTGCCACATAATCGCGGGCTTGGCTTTCAAAAGATAATACCCTGCAGGGGTGTCCCAACTTAGCCCATCACAAGCTCTCACGGTCAACGAAGGATATTCCTTCTCCCAGGAAGACCCAATCAGTCTCGGAATCCCGGTTTACAAGACATTTTGACAATGGTAAAACAAGACCAGCAAAGCCGCCCGATGTGCCGACAAATCCCGATAGGAGTTGCACATATCTCGTTCTCAGGGCACACCGGATAGGTCAGCCTACGAGTAAAACCAGCCCTCGAGTTGCCCTGTGGTGGCCCTGCAGTCTGCCCGTTTCGGACCAACACTTGAAGGAGCACTGGCTCGGGGGGGGGGGGGGGGAAATTAAGATGACCCTCGGGCTCTTGAAACCCAAGGGAAAAAAGGCTTAGGTAGGAAAATGGTAAAACCAAGGTTGGGCCTTGCTGGAGGAGTTTTATTCAAAGCAAACTGTCCAGGGGGTCCCATAAATCACCCAACCGCTTAAGGAACGCAAAATCAAGGAACATAACACTAGTATGACAGAAACTAGGGCGGCAAGAGTGGAACAAAACACCAGGCATAAGGCCGAGCCTTCCACCCTTTACCAAGTATATAGGTGCATTAATTAAATAAGAGATATTGTGATATCCCAACATAATCCTGTCCATCATGGAGCAATCTTCAACTTCACCTGCAACTAACAACGCTATAAGAGGGGCTGAGCAAAGCGGTAACATAGCCAAGCAATGGTTTGCTAGGAAGGGTCAAAAGGTTAGAGGCTGGCATGGCAGTTTGGGAGGCTTGATAAGCAAGTGATAGGTAGCGCATCATAGCGATAGAACAAAGCAACTACCATAGCAATGGTAGTAGTGAGATCCAAGGTGACGGTCATCTTGCTTGAAATCCCGCTAGGAAGAAGAACCAATCCATGAAGAAGACGAAGCCACGAAGATGAACCAAGCGTAGACGAACGGATCCTCACGATCGCAATGAAATAGGAACTAACGAGAAAGAGCACAACTGGAAAGAAGCAAACCACAAGGTAAACACTCAACACATAACCATGGCATGATGCAAAACAAGTATGATGCATGTCCAGTTTAATGAGGCATGGCATGGCAAAGCGCAACAAACAATACTACAAATTAAGTGGAGCTCAATTTGCAACGAGTTGCATATTGACAAAACACCACATTCGAGTTATTTAGTTCGCTCTTGTTTAGGTACACATCAATATTAAATGTTGGTTAACATGGCAAGAGGTGAAACATAATAAAAACTACCTATCTAGGCAAGTTTAAATGAGGCCGGAACAACAAACAACAATTTCGGAAAATCCTCATGTCCATATTTCGAATTTGGTACTGTTCTGCCCTAAAACATATTCTATTGTTGTTAAACAGGAAAATGAAGTGCACCATGTTAAACTAGGCATATTTCCACCCCATTTACATATAAAGTTTATTTAAAATGGAGCTACGATTAATTAGTTATGAAATAAATCATTTTAACATGGCATTTGAGCAAATTTAAACAAACAACATTTTAAACATTTTAAACGTGGATGAAAGTGGCATATTATTAATGTACACAAAATTCTAAGCATTTTACATGTTAAAATCATTTTAATCCGACGCACCATTTGTGAGTTATTAAATGCATGATCTAGAGGGACTTTTCTATAAAACTGTAAATCACTGGATGATTAGCAAAATCGTAGATCTAAAAAAACGTACGCGGGCCAAATCTGGCTGGCCCAACAGGATACAAGAGGGGGATTGGAGGCGGTTGCTCACCCATGGGCTTGGCCCGGCTCGGTGAGGACGGGGCTGGCTGGGCCGGACAGGGACGAGGCCCACGAGGCCGGGTCAACGGGCGCAGGGGCTTGGCGCTGCATGCGTTCCAAGACGGTGAGTGGGCGAAGCAAGGGACGACGACCAGTGAATAGGAGGGGCGCCAGCAGCGGGGACGGGGCCCTGCCGGCGGGATCCGGCCGTGAACGGGCAAGGGCGGCGGAGGCCGGCCGGATCTGGTGGGTGGCCGTGGTGGAACTTGGCGAGGAGGCGACCCACGCGAAGCTTCTGCGAGGCTCCCATGGCGGCTCCGCTGTCCAATAAAGGAGAGATCAGGGAAGGTGAGAAACGAGGCAGGAGGGAAAGAAGGATAGGGGAGGCGCGATGGGGCTCATCTTGCTAGCTGGTTTGGTCGCCCGCGGCGGCGCCGGACAACGAGGCGAGGAGGAGGAGCACGGGGAGGCTCGGGGCAGGGGCTTGAGGACGGGCGTGCTACGGGAGGAGGAGGCCGGGAATGAGCCTCCTGCTTGAGGACGGGCGCGAGGATGGTTCGAAGGGAGGAGGTGGAGGCTGCTGGCTAGATGGAGCCAATGGTGGCAGGGCGAGCACTAGTTGGCCCGGCGCTGAAGACGAGGTGGAGCGGTGGTTGCTGCAGGAGGAGATCCCGAGGTGGGAGGAGACAGGAGGAGTGGCGGCGGCAGGGAGGGACAAAGCTCCTAGGTTTTAGGGTTAGGCTAGATTAGGTATGAGGTTGGACTATAAATAGACAAAGGGGGGAAATTTGGGTCAACCGATCGGGATCGGACGGTCGAGAAAGAATAGACTAGGGGAGTGGGAGTCCAAATAAAAACCAAATATGCTTTAGGGATGTTTGGTGATGATCTAGACCCATTGGTAACGACAGAGCGGGTCGGGTTCGGGAAAACTTTAGGACGCGCGCGAGGTGTCTGAGTAAAGTGTAGAGAGGGTCAAACGGTCAGACAAGAGGGAGTCGAAAACCTCGTTGGACTCGGATTGGTCAACGAAGGCAAGGGGGAACGCGGCAACTATGAACGGATGCAAGCTTTAAGAAAACAATGTCGATGCAATGTGCATGATGCTATGAGATGAGATGCGAGACATGAACAAAAGAAAAACGAAAGACAAAAACCCAACCACGGAGGAAAAAAACATATCACATAGCCGGAAATGGCAAGAATTGGAGTTACAAATATGGAAAGTACATCCGGGGCGTTACATCAAGGATGCATGGAAGACCAACAAGCATGGCCTTTTCCGAAGCCTGTTTAAGCATCATCTTGAAAAAGTTGGTGCAGGAAGCACCGAGTCTTGCAGCGGTGAGGACGTCGGAGCGGCTTGCGATTTCTCCCAGAGGATCGTCATCCAAGGTGTCCCAGCCCTGACAAGGAGGAGAACCGCTTGGCGAATCCATGGGAGCAGCGACAAACTGCCTTCTCTTCTGGGGGAGGGGAACTAGTGAGGAGGAGATAAGAGCGTAATAACCGCAGGGCCTCGTTGAGGGAGTCCTGGACTAGGGGGTGTCCGGATAGCCGAACTATCATCATCGGCCAGACTCCAAGACTATGAAGATACAAGATTGAAGACGTCGTCCCGTGTCCGGATGGGACTTTCCTTGGCGTGGAAGGCAAGCTTGGCAATACGGATATGTAGATCTCCTACCATTGTAACCGACTCTGTGTAACCCTAGCCCTCTCCGGTGTCTATATAAACCGGATGGCTTTAGTCCGTAGGACGAACAACAATCATACCATACGCTAGCTTCTAGGGTTTAGCCTCCTTGATCTCGTGGTAGATCTACTCTTGTAACACACATCATCAATATTAATCAAGCAGGACATAGGGTTTTACCTCCATCAAGAGGGCCCGAACTTGGGTAAAACAACGTGTCCCTTCTCTCCTGTTACCATCTGCCTAGATACACAGTTCGGGACCCCCTACCCGAGATCCGCCGGTTTTGACACCGACATTGGTGCTTTCATTGAGAGTTCCTCTGTGTCGTCACCAATAGGCTCGATGGCTTCTTCGATCAAAACCAAGGACGTAGTCCAGGGTGAGACCTTCCTCCTCGGACAGATCTTCATATTCGGCGGCTTTGCACTGCGGGCCAATTCGCTTGGCCATCTGGAGCAGATCGAAAGCTACGCCCCTGGCCGTCAGGTCAGATTTGGAAGTTTGAACTTCACGGCTGACATCTGCGGGGGCTTGATCTTCGATGGATTCGAGCCACAGCCAAGCGCGCCACACTGTCATGACGGGCATGATTTAGCTCTGCAGCCGGACAGTACCCTAGAGGCCGCACTCGAACTCGCTCTGATCTTCAATTCGGAGCCGGCTGCGTAGATCGAGGACGGATGGCTAGACACCGCCTCGAGGGCTGCAACCTCTACGGCGATAGAGCCGAACATTGACCTTGTCCCTCATGAAGCTCGTGACTCCGAGGTGTCGGACTCCGAACCTCCAGCGCCCCCTCCAATCGAATCCGATTGGGCGTTGGTCATGGAGTTCACCGCAGCGGACATCTTTCAACACTCACCTTTCGGCGACATCTTGAGTTCGCTAAAGTGTCTCTCGTTATCAGGAGAGCCCTGGCCGGACTGCGGTCAGGACGGTTGGGATGCGGACGACGAAGAAATTCAAAGCCCACCCACCACCCACTTAGTAGCCACTGTCGACGATCTAACCGACATGCTAGACTACGACTCCGAAGACATCGACGGTATGGACGACGATGTCGGAGACGACCAAGAACCAGCGCCTACCGGGCACTGGAAAGCCACCTCATCATATGACATATACATGGTGGATATCCCAAAGGATGGGAATGGCGAAGGAACGCGGAGGATGACCCCTCCAAGAAACATCCCAAGCGCCAGCGTCAGCGGCGCCGCTCTAAATCCCGCCATAGCAAGAATGAAGATTCCGGCACCAGAGATAATAACACCCCAGACAGTGCCAAAGACAAACCACTCCAGCAAGATTCAGCGCAGGAGGACGGAGACGCCAGCCCTCATGAGAGAGCGGCAGAAGAAGAGGTAGAGGATTATATGCCTCCCTCCGGAGACGAGGCAAGCCTCGACGATGACGAATTCGTCGTGCCTGAGGATCCCGTCGAACAAGAGCATTTTAAACGCAGGCTTATGGCCACGGCAAACAGCCTCAAGAAAAAGCAGCAACAGCTTAGAGCTGATCAAGATCTGCTAGCCGACAGATGGACTGAAGTCCTCGCGGCCGAAGAGCATGAGCTCGAACGCCCCTCCAAAAGCTACCCTAAACGCAAGCTGCTCCCCCGATTAGAGGAGGAGGCGTATGAACCTGCATCACCAGCAGACAATACGGCTGACCGACCACCCCGTCGTCACAACAGAGATGCCCCTAGGCCCTTCACTAGAACCGTACCCCAGCATCGCTCGAAAAGCACAAGGCCACAGAGGAACGCTCCGGACTTGCGAGATATATTGGAGGATAAGGCAAGACAATCAAGATCGATCTATGGATCGCGTGGGCGCCCCATGATACGTGACGAAAACCGTCGCGCCAGACACAGTAAGTCCGGCGGGGCCGAACAAAATAGACAAAGCTCTTTTGAGCTCCGTCGTGATATCGCCCAGTACAGAGGCGCCACACACCCACTATGCTTCACAGAAGTAATGGATCATCAAATCCCCGAAGGGTTTAAACCCGTGAATATGGAATCTTATGATGGCACAATAGACCCCGCAGTTTGGATCGAAGACTATCTCCTCCACATCCACATGGCCCGCGGTGACGATCTTCACGCCATCAAATATCTCCCACTCAAACTTAAAGGACCAGCCCGGCATTGTCTTAACAGCTTGCCAGCAGAGTCAATCGGGAGTTGGGAAGACCTGGAAGCCGCATTCCTTGATAACTTCCAAGGCATGTATGTGCGACCACCAGATGCCGATGACCTAAGCCACATAATTCAGCAGCCAGACGAATCGGCCAGACAATTCTGGACACGGTTCTTAACCAAGAAAAACCAAATCGTCGACTGTCCGGATGCGGAGGCCCTCGCGGACTTCAAGCATAACATCCACGACGAGTGGCTTGCCCGGCACCTGGGACAGGAAAAGCCGAAATCCATGGCCGCCCTCACATCACTCATGACCCGCTTCTGCGCGGGTGAGGACAGCTGGCTAGCACGCAGCAACAATCTCAGCAAAAATTCTAGTAGTCCGGATATCAAGGACCATAATGGTAGGTCGCGTCGCAACAAAAACAAACGCCGCATTAACGGCGATAATAGTGAAGATACAGCAGTCAATGCCGGATTCAGAGGCTCTAAACCCGGTCAGCAGAAAAAGCCATTCAAAAGAACTACTCCGGGTCCGTCCAATTGGGACCGAATACTCGACCGCTCGTGCCAGATACACGGCACCCCCGAAAAGCCAGCCAACCACACCAACAGGGATTGTTGGGTATTCAAGCAGGCAGGCAAGTTAATTGCCGAAAACAGTGAAAAGGGGCTGCATAGCGATGACGAGGAAGAGACCCGACCGCCAAACAATAGAGGACAGAAGGGTTTCCCACCACAGGTGCGGACAGTGTACATGATATACGCAACGCACATACCCAAAAGGGAGCGGAAGCATGCACTCAGGGATGTATACGCGATGGAGCCAGTTGCCCCGAAGTTCAATCCATGGTCCTCCTGCCCGATCACTTTTGACCGAAGGGACCACCCCACCAGCATCCGCCACGGCGGATTCGCCGCATTGGTTTTAGGCCCAATCGCGATGGATTTCACCTCACCAGAGTCCTGATGGACGGCGATAGCAGCCTGAATCTGCTTTATCAGGATACAGTGCGCAAAATGGGCATAGACCCCTCAAGGATTAAACCTACCAAAACGACCTTTAAAGGCGTCATACCCGGTGTAGAAGCCAATTGTACAGGCTCAGTTACACTGGAAGTGGTCTTCGGATCCCCGGATAACTTCCGAAGCGAGGAGTTAATCTTCGACATAGTTCCGTTCCGCAGCGGCTATCATGCTCCGCTCGGACGTACCGCGTTCGCAAAGTTCAACGCGGTGCCGCACTACGCATACCTCAAGCTCAAGATGCCAGGCCCTCGAGGAGTCATCACGGTCAACGGAAACACTGAACGCTCTCTCCGAACGGAGGAACATACAGCAGCTCTCGCGGCAGAAGTACAGTGCAGCCTCTTAAGGCAATTCTCGAGTCCGCCCGTTAAGCGACCGGACACGGCTAAACGCGCCCGGAGTAACATACAACAAGACCACGTGGCACGTTCCGAGCATGCGTAGCAGTGCGGCCCCAACCCCAGCCCCTACAAAACGTCAAGACAGGTCCTTCGCATACACCATTACGCTCTGAAGATACCATGGGCATGGGGAGAGGGGCATGACCACGATAGGCCCAGAATGCGGCTCAACCACCCAGGGGCTCTCAAGTGTGTTGTTCTTTTTTTTTCTTTTTCCTTTTTATTTTTACCCACAGGACTCCGTTCGTCAGAGGCCCTATCCGGCAGCAGACTTGCCGAACTAACAATGCAACAGCCAGGGAAGGAGAAAGGATACAACGAATATCCAGGTGGTCTCCATTACGAGCATTAAGTCTGTTTTATGCACCATTCCGCAGCCTACCCCTGAGGGGGACATGTTTAATAGTCCCACCCCTTGCTTATCGCACCATTTGTATCGTTCTGCATTTACAGCAGTTTTTCTTGAATAAGTAATGCAGCACCTTTTTGCTTCCAATTGCATTTCTTTCTTATACATACGTTCATTTATGACATGTTGCATCCGTACATTTTGGTACGGCTAAATACACCAGGGGCTTATGTTTCTCGCATCATGGTGTGATAAGTCCGAACACTTTCACAAGTGCGGCACCCCAAACTTATAGCATTATATGCATCGGCTCCGAATCATGTCTTGGGTTAATAGTTGGGTTTGCCCGGCTCCCATGTTTTGGTACCTTACGTTCCGTTGTATCGGCTAAGGTAGCACTAGGAGAACCACTGCGATTGCGCCCCAATTGAGCTAGGTGAGCGCCTCAGTGGAGAAAGCTAAAACTGACCATCATGATGAGGCGAGAGCTGGTCGCTGTTCGAGAGGTTTTTTGCGAGTCCTTAAAGACTTATGCCGCTTAGAGCAAGGAGCCAGCTTTGTCCGGCCCAGGCGTGGATAGCGCCCCAAATTTGGCCTTCTGAAGACTAGGGGCTTCGCCGAAATTTAAAATTATAGAATTCTATGGCTAAGTGAGAGTGTTCAAGCATTATAAGTCCGGTTGCCTTGTTCGCTGTGTTGAGCGCCTCCCTGGATGGACCCAAAAATGGGAACAAGAGTGCTCAAGTTTATCCCGAACACGCCAGCACTCGTGGCATGGGGGCTGAAGCCGACGACTTGCCATCTCTCAGATTTGATAAACAGCCGCACAGAAGGTAATATTTTAAATTAACAAGCGTTGCTTAGCGCATATGAACTAAGTTTTCAGCGCACATGATAACAAAATGCGAGTCTACTCAAATATTACATCTTTGGAGCACTCACCCGCAATAGTGTGGGCACCCTTCAGCACAGTCTTATAATACATCTCGGGAGTACGATACTCCTTGCCCTGCGGTGGCGCGTCCGTCACAAGCTTCTGAGCATCCATCTTGCCCCAGTGCACCTTTGCGCAGGCAAGGTCCCGACGGGCACCTTCAATACAGGCGGAGTGCTTGATGACTTCAACCCATGGACACACATCCACCAGCCGCTGCACCAGGCCGAAGTAGCTCCCAGGCATGGCCTCCTTCGGCCACAGCCGAACAATGAGGCCCTTCATGGCCTGTTTGGCCGCCTTGTGGAGCCCGACCAGCTGCTTCAGCTGGTCGCTAAGGGGCACCGGATGTCCGGCCTTAGCATACTGAGACCAGAAGACCTTCTCCGTCGAGCTCCCCTCCTCGGCCCGGTAGAACGCGGCAGCATCGGACACGCTGTGAGGAAGATCTGCAAACGCTCCTGGAGAGCCCCAAATTTGGGTAAGCAACAGGTAATTAACACTCACATGCTTACTTTGCATGAAAAATGCCTTACCCGCTGCTATTTTCTTCAACGCCTCGATTTCTTGGGGGGCCTTGTAGGCTTCGGCCTTAGCGGCTTTGGCACTCTCAAGAGCCGTTGCAAGCTCAGACTCTCGAGTCTTCGAGTCATGCTCCAGGCTCTCATGTTTTTTCACGAGATCCTGGAGCTCTTGTTGTACCTCCGCCACCCGCGCCTCCTGCTTCTCTCGCTCGGTGCGCTCCGCGGCCGCATTACGTTCGGCCGCGGCCACCGCCTCCTTCAGGGTAGCCACCTCGTTAGTGGCCCCTACAATACCCACGTTATCCTTGTCATTCTTTTTGCAACCAAAATCCTTTTCTGTAAGGTACAATTTTAATAAGGTCTTACTCACCTTCCTTGTCCTGGAGCTGCTTCTTGGCACGGCAGTTTCAAAGTATTGACCTCCGCAGTCAGTGCGACAGAGGTCAGCAGCGCAGCCTGCAATCCCATATTGACATATTTTTTATGACTCCTGCGTATATCTTTTAAGATCCTCAGTCCGGCTTTTCTTTCCGAACACCGAACCGAGCATCAGGGGCTACTGTCTATGCGGTACTATTTTACATATATCAAAATTCTTACCTCAAAGCCTGTTAGAAGGCTGCTGCAGGCTTCGGTCAGCCCGCTCTTGGCAAGCTGAACCTTCTTAATCACCGCACTCATAACAGTGCGGTGTTCCTCTTTGATGGAGGCGCCATTGAGCGCCTCCAGCAAGCTATCCGGCGCCTCCGGTTGGATGGAGGCTGCCGGCATCGCGGTCTTGCCCTTCTTACGAAGGGCCGCCCACCGGACTCCGGAGCCACTATGGGTTCCGGGGCCGAGTCCGGTGCAAAGTCCGGGAGGTTATCGTGCGACACCTCCGGGGCCTCCTCCTCCTGGTGGGTCCCTTCCCGGGATCCCACCTCGGCATCGTCCGCATCACGGGGGGTGGAGGCGGTCGGAAGAGAATCCATATCCGACGCACCTAAGGACCCGCTCGACGAAGCGGGAAGATCATCCTTGGGCAGACTGCAGGGTTGTATGCGGCATTAGAAAGACATTGCGTGGCAAAAAAGAAAAACCATGAAGTTATTCGGGAGTCCGGATACTTACAATCTCGCCAGGGGCTTGGCCCTTGGAGGCCAGTCCTCGTCGTCATCACTGGCGTTGGCAGAGCAGTCCGGGGAAAGAGCTTTTCCCTTCTTGGACCCTTCGGCCTCCCTCGTTGGGGAGGCCTTCCTTTTCCTCCCTCCCCCTGCTGGGGGAGAGGCTTTCTTCTTCTCCTCCTCACCTTTATGAGAGGAGTCGGCCTCGGAGTCGTCATCCGATAACTCCTGAAAACGGGAACTCTTCCGAGTTCCCGTGGCCTTCTTCTTGGCCTTCTTCTCCGGCACCACGTGGGGTGCCGGAGCCAGCAGCCCCATTAGGCGGGCGTCCGCTAGGTCCTCTGGCAATGGGGGAGAACAGATAGTCTGTTCAGCCTTCATTAGCCAGTCCTGTCAAAGGAAAGGGAGTTTATATCCCGCATAGAGTCAAACTATGGAAAACAAGCATCCCGTAAAGGACAAAATCGCTTACCTCGTCAGCTAGACGCTGCGAGCTGAATCCGCGATCTTCGGTAGCGGATGCGGGAGCCTCGGCGCCCTTGAACAACACCTTCCAGACATCTTCGTACGTAGTGTCGAAGAGCCCGCTCAAAGTCTGGTGCTGCACCGGATCGAACTCCCACATGTTGAAGCCCCGTCGTTGGCACGGGAGGATCCGGTGGATGAGCATGACCTGGACTACGTTGACAAGCTTGAGCTTCTTGTCCACTAGCTTTTGAACGCAAGCTTGGAGTTCGGTTAGCTCCTCCGAATCACCCCATGTCCGACCGCTCTCTTTCCAGGAGGTGAGCCGTGTGGGGATGCCAGATCTGAATTCGGGGGCCACTGCCCATTCAGGGTCACGCGGCTCGGTGATGTAGAACCACCCCGATTGCCACCCCTTAAAGGTTTCCATGAAAGTGCCCTCAAGCCAAGTAACATTGAACATCCTGCCCACCATGGCGCCTCCGCACTCCGCTTGGCTGCCCTTCACAACCTTCGGCTTGACACTGAAGGTCTTGAGCCACAAGCCGAAGTGGGGCTGGATGCAGAGGAAGGCCTCACACACGACGATAAACGCCGAGATGTTGAGGATAAAATTCGGGGCCAAATCATGGAAATCCAGGCCGTAGTAGAACATGAGCCCCCGGACAAAGGGATGGAGTGGAAAGCCCAGTCCGCGAAGGAAATGGGTAAGAAATACTACCCTCTCATGGGGCCTGGGGGTGGGGATGAGCTCTCCCTCGTCGGGGAGCCGATGCACGATGTTGCTGGATAAATATCCGACGCTGTGCAGCTTCTGGATGTGCCCCTTCGTGACGGAGGAGGCCATCCACTTGCCTCCCGCTCCGGACATAGTTGGAGGAGGTTGCGGTGAGATGTGCGGACTTGGGCGCTGGAGCTCGAGTTCGCGGAGATGGATAAGCCAAGGAGGAAGAAGGCGCAGGTAAAAGGGTTGGATCTTTATCCCCTTATATGGGCGGACAAAAACATGTGTCCCCACCGGCCTGATAATACTCGCTTATCTCCCAAGCGCCGCAATCAATGGCACGGTTGGGTTACCCACGTCCGTATTGATGGGAATCCCGGAGTAAGGGGAACACGATCTCTGCTTCGACAAGACGTGCCAAGGAAACCGCTTCGCTAAACACGCTGAGGTGGTACAATAAAAACGATTCAAGTAAAGGCTTGGTAGTGGTGTGACGTCACGCCACCAAATACGTCAGCAGATTGAACTTGTGTAAATATTATTCTCTCTACGGTGGTGCATGGAATTTATTTTGCAGAGCCGGACACTATCCTGGTGTTCACAATCTTCTATAAATTATTCGGAGGAGGAACCCGCCTTGCAATGCCGAAGACAATATGCGCGCGGACTCGTCATCATTGAAGCCTGGTTCAGGGGCTACTGAGGGAGTCCTGAACTAGGGGGTGTCCGGATAGCCGAACTATCATCATTGGCCGGACTCCAAGACTATGAAGATACAAGATTGAAGACTTTGTCCCGTGTCCGGATGGGACTTTCCTTGGCGTGGAAGGCAAGCTTGGCGATACGGATATGTAGATCTCCTACCATTGTAACTGACTCTGTGTAACCCTAGCCCTCTCCGATGTCTATATAAACCGGATGGCTTTAGTCCGTAGGACGAACAACAATCATACCATAGGCTAGCTTCTAGGGTTTAGCCTCCTTGATCTCGTGGTAGATCTACTCTTGTAACACACATCATCAATATTAATCAAGCAGGACGTAGGGTTTTACCTCCATCAAGAGGGCCCGAACCTGGGTAAAACATCGTGTCCCTTGTCTCCTGTTACCATCCGCCTAGACGCACAGTTCGGGACCCCCAACCTGAGATCCACCGGTTTAGACACCGACACTCGTCCCTTCCAACTCTAGATCGTTCCTTAGCAAAGGGGTGAGGCTATTATTTACTACTAGTACTAGCATTATGGGACGTTATGGGATTGCATTATACTGTAAATAATAGCACTAGTAAGAAATTTTCTGCACTAGGTAGTAGTTTTTGGCGTGGATTAAGAAATTTTGGGTATGTTTTTGCTATTTTTTGTACACGCCAACTAGTGTCAATAAATGTCTTACATTATGTGACGGAGGAGTACGTACTCGTACTATAGTAGTACTAGTACTACTTTTTCTCAACTAGTAGTGCGATGTATTGTACTTCTTCTCTAATCTAGTATAGTGCACCAGTTTTGAACTCTTGAATCTCAGGGCCACGGAGCTACAGTTGGAAGTGGAGGGTACTACTGTTCTCTAGAACCATCACTGTACTATCAATGCAGGGAAAGTACACCTGCGTAGTGGCCTAGTGGGTACTCTCGGTGCTCTATTCAGCTGCTCCTCTCACATAGCTGGCCTACTCAGCCGCTCCTCTCACGCACACACTAGCAGCCTGTTTATCAGCGATGGTTACTGCGGGCGCAGAACATTTGAGTTATTTGATACAACGAGACTAGGCTTTTCGCTTCCATTTGTGGAGGTGTAATGGATCTCGTCAAACTTTGTTAGTAGTTCCTTCTTTATGAATGAGATGAAGCAAAGCTTTTGCCTCCGTTTCAAAAAAAACAAGTCAAGAGGAATTTCTTTTATAGTAGAGCCGATAATCGAGGGAAGTCCATGCGTGCAACGCCAGAAGCTACAGAGTAGTAGTAGAGCACTTTACGTACAGAGCCATATTGCATAGTTCCCAATGCCCAACCAGGCTTTTTCGGCTCCTCGGGCTTAATTGGGAGGCGCTAGTTTAAATATGCTACTAGCTGATGAGGAAGCTGGAAGCAAGGTGCGGCTAGGGCGAGCACGCGAGCCACGGGATGCTGCCAAGGAAAACCCGTTCACATGGCTAGGCTATCCAGTGCACCCAGATTGTGGTGCCGCACGTCTGTTTGAGTTCGAAACTCAAACTACCCATGTAAAATAGTGGCTCATAGCGAAGTTACTATTTAAAAAAAAGGTCGTCGTGCGTTCGGCCGGGATCGAACCCACAAAACGAGGTATACACTCCCGCGACCACTAGTAGTACTCGTTGGAGTACAACGCAACCTAGAATCGCCTTTTATCGCTAGTAGTACGTACATTGTTCCTCACAAGAAACCCCTAATAATGCAAGAAACCCCTAATAATGCCAAGAAACTACTACCACTTGCATACGTGGCAGACTTAAGATAAGACTACCTTATCAACCATTGTACATGCTCTTACCAACCAGCCCTACCAAGAAACGACTACTCTACAAAGTGTCGTTATAGGCACGTTTCAACCCATGGCCCTGTTTGGATACATTTGTTGTCAATCTAACCCTGCCATCAAAACACTACTTTGGTTAGAGTTAGTTCAGGGTTAGAATTTAACTCTAACCTCTGACAGGGCCCATGTCGCCCATTAAGTCAACACCTTCTATTCGACCGGGCATTATGACTTGTGGGACCTACATGTCAGTCTACACAAAAATCCCCGAGTGACCTCCTACCTCCGGCCCGTCCACCAAGTCATCCTCGGCCATGGGACGCAGCTACCGCCGCTGGCAGAAGGCGATGTCAAAACCGCCGGCAGTGCGGAGCCCATCTTGCGGTAGCCCGGATGCCAGCTGTGTCCGGCGCTCGCGGCCGCTATCTAGCCAAGATAGCTCCGTCCAGCTGCTTGTCTGCAAGGTTTGCTAGCTAGATTGGCATAGTGGCGCGGCGGCTTGCTCACACGCGTCGCTCTAAGGCCAGCCATTTGGCTCGAGTGAAGGCCAGCACGGTGGCTTGCTCGCTCGTGAGTCACGCTCGGGCCAGCCTGCCAACCCGTGCGGAGGCCAGTGCGGCGTCCGGCCCGTCCGGCGGAGCGGTGGCCAACTCGCTCATCACTAGCGCCACTGACGAACACGCATCAGTACTGTTTGAAGTAATGTTCAGGAAAAATAATGATTTGAGGGGGAATAACAGAATAGAAGGTTAGATGTGGGTCTCTCATGTCAACGGTCAAACAAAATGTGTTGGTTTAAGCTACCTCGTCAGCAAGACGTGTGGGCCAACCCTGTCATAAATGGGTTTAAACGAACCTAATCGGTAGGAGTACTAGGTAGTAGTTTTTGGCATGGATTAAAAAAATTTGGTTATGTTTTTGCTATTTTTTGTACAATAGATTCTTCCTAGGGCTGGTTGAAAGTGGTAGTTTTTTGTTAAATACTCTACATATTGTAAGTAGGAGTGGAAGTTAAGCTTTGGAAGGCAATAAGCAAGGCTAGTTACATAGTGCATATGTGTACATGATTGAAAGTAAATATCAACCATGAGTGACTAATATCTTGATGGAAAACTCAAAACTATGGAATACTAGGAAAAAATGCATGGTTGGAAATACTAGCAATGTTCATGTGCGTTGCAATGAATCATAATTAGAATAATACTTATTCACAAACTTGATACAAAACACTCTAATTTTGATATACATATATCACTAGAGATATATTATGTTTCAATTAGAATATATTCCTTGGGCTGTTTTGGTGAGGTCGGGGAGGGATGTGGTTGGTTTTAAGATACTAATTATGGATTTTTCAGCAAATTGGTAGAAAGTGGGATGTTTGTGAGAAAAGGCAACAACTTACCTTGCAGTCATTAAATGTAGATCTAATGGTCCGAAACAACGGATGGCAGACTCACCATCATCACCCACTTAGTCTTCTGTAGGAGTACTAGCAAGATCCGTGCATTGCACAGAACATCAAGATGCATTTTTTATAAAACACTTGTTGTGATTGACCCATGCAGGAGTAATCCCATGTGTAAAAACTAATGATATCTCGAGAAATATGAGATAAGGTGAAGAGGAGTGGGGCGTGGTGGTGATTGGTGGTTGGACTGAGCGGAGGCATGGGGATTAACGACGCCGGCAGCGGCCACCAGGCCAGTTTGTTCCAGAGGCTTCCTTTCTTAATTGCTCAACAATGAGGTTGGTGGATATAAGGATGAATGAGGGAAGGCCTTGTCTGCAAATGTGGAGAGGGGTGCGGGCATCTTTTAGTTTAATTTTCATCCGTCAGATATAGATCAGACGGTCTATATTGCAAGATGGCACGCGTACCATCATCACCAACTCGGTTTTTTATAAGAGAAGAAATATAAGTATGGAGATACAAACTTATTATTGATACTTGTTTCCATAAACTAGCATCTACATTCTATTCAACGCCTCAGCATGTGGGGCCTTAACATAATGACTTCTCGACTGTGTAAAACAAAGGTTTTCCCATCGCCGATAAGGAGGGGGTGACAGCGGCACGCTTTTTGGCTTGCTCTAGTCCTAGTAGTCATACTAGGTGGTCTAAGCACGTGTAGATTTATTCTTTTTCACCACTCGCATTCGTCGTACTACCACAACTATTGATGAATAGACGGTAAGTTATTCACGGGGAAACCCTTGTTGATCGTGTTTGCGAGAGAGAGAGAGATAGTGTGCGTGTGTGATATGTCTAGAGACTGAGGCAATGATAACAGGTTTTTTGTGTCTATGTGTGTGGAGGATATAGAGAGACATGTACATGGGGCTTTGTGTTGTGTAACATGGAGACACATATACATAATTAGAGAGTGAGTGTGTGAGATACACATGCAGACATGGGGAGAGATGAGGATCCAGATAAATGGGTGTTTGTGCGTGTGTGTGTGTGTGTGTTTGTGCACGCGTTTGTGTGTGAGAGGGAGTGTGTGTATGTGGAGTAGAGAGACCACTAATGATGTAAACCTAGTATAAGGGAAGGGGGAATGGTGTGACATGTGTAGTAGCGGGATAGCATGGGTGCGGGCGGGGGGAGCAGACTATTTGGAAGAGACATCGAGTGTGTGTGGGAGAGGGGTGTGAGAGCGAGAGAGAGAGAGAGAGAGAGAGAGAGGAAGAGAGGGGGTGAGAGGGTTCGTTTGTGTCCATGGATGGCGTATAGATAGGGAGACAATGTTGGTGTTGTTCAAAATTGGCCTATGTAAGGAGACGCAAGGGAAGCGAGTCATCATGTGTGTGATAGGGACTTCATGAGAGATCTAGAATAGATGGTGTAGAGAAAAATGTGCGAGATCGAGAACGATGATATATTAGGGAGCTATGGAAAGAGTCACGACATATATGTATACAGGGAAGGAGTTGGGGCGGGTCCGCATGTGGGAGAGATAGAAAGAGGAGAGTGGTGCACAAGGAGACAAAGTGTGCTTGTTTGCAGTGGGGGTGGTGTGTGAGGTGAGTGCACGAGAACCACATAACTAGGGAGATAGACGTTTGGGGGCGACGTTTTGTGTGTATGGGAAAGATACACTCTACATAGTGCGTGTGCTTGGGAAAGAGAGATGCTGGGAGACCTAGAGAGTGGGGGAATAGATGTGTGCATGCCCGAGAGACAAAGTGATAGAGACCTATATTGGGGTCCAGACTTTAGAAGAGAGAGGGGTGTTAATGTGCTCATGTGTTGGTGTTTGGGGGAGAGGACGACTTCTATATGTGTGGGGGGGGGACGAGGGGGGGAGGTTGGCTTCAGATAAAGAGTGAGGTGTCTGTATTTGAGGGACTTTAGCGTAATTGAGATATACATGGTCAATAGTGTGTGCACTCATGGTTGATCAATTTGTTTCACAGTTTGGACTATGAGATAACGATACTTTTTAACATGCGTGATATACCTTGATGTACCAGAATTACAAACCTAAGATTGGAATTTTGGAATTCGACTCCATCATTAGCTTTTGTAATTCATTTAAATGGAGGTACATTTTTAAAGCTGGGATTTCATGATTTCAAATTCATATATCAAACCTAGAGATATACACATACGGGCATGTTCAAACTTTATAATCATCCACTTTATTCATACACATACACATTTTTGCTTTTGTCATCATATTTAGGATAAACACATTTGGAATTTCATTTGAATTGGACCGTATGATGGTATTTGCTTATAGTAGCTCAATGATCCATATTTGAATTGAATGGACAATCTAAGTTTCGAGTTGGAGACATTGATTTTCAAAACTTGCACTTTTTTGGCCATGATATCATAGTCGGCCGTACAAGAGCAGAATAGGTGCCAAAAGCTTTCAAACTTCCCGCTCACATCGAAATATCTCGTGCCCGAAAGTTTAGTCGCGCGATATTCCTGTTTTACCCCTGCCACATGAACGAAAAAGGGCTGCTTTGGTAACTCCATTATTTTCCCCTCTTTACCCCCAACATTCTCCCCCAGAGCCCCTCCCCTTCCCCTCCCCGACCCCTCAACCAGGACAAGCCGCCGAATCTAGTCCTTCGTCATAGCGGTGGACCTCACACCCTACCGGATCTACCTTCCGCACCTTGGAACCCCCAACTGCCAACTCAGCACTTCACCGGAGCAGCTTCAGCGACTGGCTTGTCCACCGCTCCAGATCTCCTTGACCGCCATCATGGTCCACCGCACCGGATCTGCTTAACCGGCGCCCTCGTCCACCACAGTGTAGGCCCTTCACTGACTCCCTCGTCCGCCCCTTCGTTGGCCCTTCATACAAGCCCTCGTCCGCCGCAACAGATCCGCCTCACCGAAAGCACGGTACAACACGCCCGCCGAAGCCTTCGTCCACTGCACCAGACCCGCTCCACGTACGCCATATTCAACTCCATCGGCCCTGCTTTACTGATGCCGCAGCCTCATCAGGTTATTTTGATTTGTACTCCTTTGGTTTTTCTCTTTATCGTGCAACTGTTCACTTACCACAGATGAGCTTTCTTGTATGTCGACAGGCGCCGCAACCATAGCACCGGAGCGCTTCAGTGACGGTGACTGCCGGCCCAAACTCAACCGCAACACGAGCACCATCAACAATCCTTAGCTATCAAGCATGACAACGATACCCATACGCCGCCGAGAATCAGGTACTATTATCCAACGGCTGGCGCCTACGTTCACTTTCCTAGCATAAGCACCGCACCTTTGAATTTCTTTAGGGTATCATTCAGTTTTTCATGAGACGTGTTATTCTGCTTGCACCTGTCGGGCCATACTTCTGGCAGTGAACATGTTACATGTGCTAAATTATATACCAGTGCACATATAGTTAATATGCTTTAGTTTTGTCCTAAGTATTACTGGACTTCCTAGATATCACTGCCTACTATTTTACTTCTTGAATGCTATATTTATGATAATGGTGTTGTTCTGATACCACCTGTTGGTTCCATTAGACTGCTTAATGTTCTCTATGCTTAATTACACATCAGCAAACTAGCATGTGGTTCCGCTGCTTTTTGTTCGTTTTACCCTACATTTTCTGATGCTAGCTATTACATCACTACTCCAAGCCTCTGTTCATTACTTGTTTGTGTGTTCTTGATCTTCCCAGGTTGCATGACTAATTTTATGCTTCTATTAATTATGGAGCTGCCAACCCCATCAAGCAAAATATTTGTTCTTTTGGGGCTGGCACCTCGAGCAAGCATAAAAAAAGAGGGAAGCAGATATATTGTCGTGTATGCACACACCCTTCTTTCATTAGTTTAGATGAACCATTGATGATCAATTCGGACCAGTGCATGCGATTAAAATTAATTTTACCTAAATAGATGGTGCAGAATAAACTACAACAACTAGATTTGCAACCACGTGATGATGACGATATCTTCAAAGAACATTGCAACAGCAGCGAGGCTTCACAAGAACATATGGTAAGCCAGTGTGTTTTAGTACATGTGAAATGTAATGCGAGTGGGCTGCTTTCTTGGCTTGTGCCCTCAACCTGTAATCCTACCGAATTACAAATAGTTCAGCTGTCTACTTTGGTGTATTGCTTGATTTGAATGTTGTTACGCTATACCTGAGTTGGCCAATATGTCAGCGGTGCCTGCTGTACTATCGTAAAGAAATGCATGCCTAGTTCATTTGAGTCCATAACTTTTCCTCTCAACTTCATCACAAGACTGTCTTCGTAGTTTATATGAGGCCACACTGTTAAGTGCTTTCTCAGATTATTTCAACTACTTAGATGCCTTGGAACCTTAAATATAGCGGTGGTACACTCCCTTCCAACTAGGGATGTCAACTCGGTCCCGTTTAATCCCGATTAAAGTCCACTAGTGGTATGATAGTTCAAAAGGGTTTTTGTTTTTTGAGGAAAATGAACTAGGGAGCTAGCAAAAACTAACTAGATGGGACTAGCGGATGTCGTTTATTTTCCACTTACATCCCTAGTTTCATCTTACCATTTTAATTTCTTTTTGGCCGATGCTGCTTCGAACCATTTAAATATAGCTTGCCATGCTCGGCAATAATTCATATGTCGTTTACCATGTAAGCTTACTGCCTGGATCATACGATAACTATCTCTTACTTATGTCCAGCGGAAATCTTTCAGGATGCCGTTCACACTAGGACACAATGTACAACCCCAGAATCTATTTGTGGAAGCAGTGCGCCATCCATGTTACCAGATGGTAGCAGTTCAGAGGCAACACCGCCGGAGAGCAGTCTGAGCACATATATTATAGTGCTTGAGGTTCTACTAGAGGCAGAAAGATATGGTGTGGCTGCCATGAATGAGGTAATCTTTATCTTGAGGCTGGAAATTATGGAATTAGCGGCACGCATTATGCAAGCAACCCAAGAATTAGAGGAAGTAAGAATGTTGCATTTGAAGACAGAGGAGGTCCTGCTATTTCTGCTATCTGAAGCCCAGGGTAATCCCGGTTCTTCTTTAGATACCAGTTGAAATTGTCATTAGATTATTATACTTGCATGTTGTGTCATGTCTCTGAATGGGTTATGTTGCAAGACCCCCTATGTTGTCCATGTGTTGTAATGATCCGAATTTTTAGGCAAGGTAATCCTCAGTACTTGTATGATTGAGATAAGTTGAACTGTTTTTCGTGTGAGCATATTGTGTTGGATGAAATAACTGTTTGACTCGGAGTGTATCCAACTTACTAAATTCGAAGATCACGGCATTTCTAAATCATAATCATATATAAAGGTGGAATAAATCTTTGTTGTGGTTTTGAAGAAATAAATAACAAAACATAGAATTATCTGTGGATATTCGTTAATCAAATACAAATTGGATTTGAATTTAGTTTGCCAGGGCCCAGGGCAAATGTGAATGCTAATTATCCCAAGCTTTCAACGAAGCGGCTAAACACCCACTATAATTCGTGGGCTGCCCGAAGCAAGTGTTTGCGAGATGGAAATTGTTGTCTACCCCTGACACTTGACATCCTTATCGACCGTATTTACACTGCTGTCGATAGGGGTAGACTAGTAACTTCAATCAGATGTGACACGACGGCCTCTGAGCCCATTCAGACACGGTGGGCGCCAAACGTGGGCGGCAAAACACATTTGATTCAAGCTCGTCCGAAAGACATGTGTCTCTTCCTACATTTCCCCTTTCATACACGGTGGGCGGAAAAACAAACTCTTCGCGTTCAAAATCGATGTAGGCTAATATTTTAAATAGGGGCAGATGTGTAACTTCCCTCAGACGTGACACAACCGCCCTACCTGTCAGCCCCGTTCATACACCGTGGGCGCCAACCGTGGGTGGCAAAACACCCTCTCCTTTCCCGAAATAGTTACCGGCAAATATTTGGGAGATGCGAGATGACCGTCCTATCCCCAACCGACGCGATGTCCAAAATTTTAAACGGGGGATAAGTTCGTAACTTCCCCACATTTCAGAGAAGCGCGTCCCAAACTTTGAGATCCCCCCTCACCTCCATTTCCCCATTCATACACCATCGGCGCCACGACAACCTCCCCACTGCGGCCAGCCTCCTCCGTCCGCCAGCGCATCCTCCACCATGCCGGAGCCGCTACTCCTACCCCGCCGTCCACTGTAAGAGATGGACGTCTCTCATCCACGGTGCTGGACCGGGATCCTTTCATCGCGTCCTGTCGCTTCATCGGCACCGTCGTCCACCTTGCCATTGCCGCTCCTACGACTACCTCGTCCACGGCAATAGGATTTATCCCCCGACCCGGCCGTCTGCCGTCTAAAGTCTTCTTCCCCGCCGCCAACAGCCATCGCACCCGCAACACCCTCAACGTATCAGCAAAGGCCTACATGGCGTCGCAAGAGAGGCGGTACTCTTCCATATGTGCTTAAGATATTGATCTCACCCAGAAAATAGATCGTAATTTGTTTACTATACTTTTCTTGTCCGGACCAAATCGTAGTGGCTAGTTGAAAGAAAACATTGGTTGTGAAGTAGCTTTGTCTGGTTTGCACCTTCAGATCCGCCATGGCACGAGCACTATACTCGTAAAGCTTATGGTTCCCCCCTTTATATTCACTACCATCATCGTAGGTGCTTCGTGTCGTGCTAGCACTGCTCCTCAAGACCTCAACCCAAAGCTTACGTGTTGAAATACGAATCTGATATGATGCTCATATCACTAAAACAGAGAACATTTAATTGGTCACCTAATGTTCCTATATTCGTTTCGAAAAGCATGTGCGCCACCCATTGGTCCAGCTAGTTCCACTTTCCTGATTTTTCTCTTCATGCTTAGGGTTTTCCCCTTTTATCTACTCTACTATGATCCGCTTAGGTTGATGTCTACTACACAACCTTCTTCTTGTAGATGTTGTTGGGCCTGCAAGTGCACAAGTTTGTAGGACAGTAGCAAATTTCCCTCAAGTGGATGACCTAAGGTTTATCAATCCATGGGAGGCGTAGGATGAAGATGGTCTCTCTCAAACAACCCTGCAACCAAATAACAAAGAGTCTCTTGTGTCCCCAACACACCCGATACAATGGTAAATTGTATAGGTGCACTAGTTCGGCGAAGAGATGGTGATACAAGTACAATATGGATGGTAGATAAAGGTATTTGTAATCTGAAATAATAAAAACAGCAAGGTAACTAATGATAAAAGTGAGCGTAAACGGTATTGCAATGATATGAAACAAGGCCTAGGGTTCATACTTTTACTAGTGCAAGTTCTCTCAACAATAATAACATAGATAGATCATATAACAAGCCCTCAACATGCAACAAAGAGTCACTCCAAAGCCACTAATAGCGGAGAACAAACGTAGAGATTATGGTAGGGTACGAAACGACCTCAAAGTTATTCTTTCGGATCGATCTATTAAAGAGTTCATACTAGAATAACACCTTAAGACACAAATCAACCAAAACCCTAATGTCACCTAGATACTCCAATGTCACCTCAAGTATCCGTGGGCATGATTATACGATATGCATCACACAATCTCAGATTCATACTTCAAAGAGTGCCCCAAAGTTTCTACTGGAGAGTCAAGAAAACGTGTGCCAACCCCTATGCATAGGTTCATGGGCGGAACCCGCAAGTTGGTCACCAAAACATACATAAAGAGGCACATGATATCCCATTGTCACCACAGATAATCATGGCAAGACATACATCAAGTGTTCTCAAACAAAAGACGCAATCCGATAAGATAACTTCAAGAGGGAAACTCAATTCATCACAAGAGAGTAGAGGGGGAGAAACATCATAAGATCCAAGTAAAATAACAAAGCTCGTGATACATCAAGATCGTGCCATAGAGAGAACACGAGAGAGAGAGAGATCAAACACATAGCTACTGGTACATACCCTCAGCCCCGAGGGTGAACTGCTCCCTCCCCGTCATGGAGAGCGCCGGGATGATGAAGATGGCCACCGGTGATGGATTCCCCCTCCGGCAGGGTGCCGGAATGGGCTCCCAAGAGGTTTTTAGTGGCTACAGAGGCTTGCGGTGGCGGAACTCCCGATCTATCTTGATATTCGATGGTTTTAGGGTACGTAGGGTTATATAGGCAAAAGAAGTCGGTCGGGGGGTGCTCGAGGGGTCCACGAGACAGGGGGGCGCGCCCTGTAGGGGGTCCCTATCTCCTGGGCTCCTCGAGTATCTTTTGACTTGGACTCCACGTCTCTAGGATGATATTCTTCCAAAAAATCACGTTGCCGAAGGTTTCATTCCGTTTGGACTCCGTTTGATATTCCTTTTCTTTGAAATACTGAAACAGGTAATAAAACAGTAATATGGGCTGGGCGTCCGGTTAATAGGTTAGTCCCAAAAGTAATATAAAAGTGAATAATAAAGCCCATAATCATTCAAAATAGATAATAAAATAGCATGAATGCTTCATAAATTATACATACGTTGGAGACGTATCAGCATCCCCAAGCTTAATTCCTACTCGTCCTCGAGTAGGTAAATGATAAAAGAAAGAATTTATGAAGTGTGAATGCTAGAAGGTGCACAAGTTTGATCAATGATAATTTCAATCACCTTTTCTAGCATGATAATATGTCATAACAGTAGTTCATCTCATAAAACTTCTCACGATAAAGTAACAAGCAATTCACATGTCAAAGCATAGACCATAAACTTTCTTGAAAACTAGCAAACTTCATTCTCAGTCATCAAACAATTGCAATTCATCCTATTTTCAGGAATAACAAACTCCACATACTCAACTATCATATAGTCTTCTACAATTGCTAACACTCAGGCAATACTAATGGTCATGGAGTTTCAATCGAACACTGAGAAAGATAGGGGCTTATAGTGTTGCCTCCCAACGTATTCACCTTTGGGTGATGTCAACAATAATAGTTCATGCTAACTTACATCCAATTGTATATATATATCAGGATCACCCCAACACAAAGTGCTTGCCAAAGGATAAAATGAAAAAGGGAAAGGTGAAGATCACCTTGAATCTTGCATAAAGTAAAAGACATAAAGTAAAAGATAGGCCCTTCGCAGAGGGAAGCAAAGGTTGTCATGCGCTTTTAGGGTTGGATACACAAAATCTTTATGCAAAAGAACGTCACTTTATATTGCCCCTTGTATATGGACCTTTATTATGCAGTCCGTCGCTTTTATTGCTTCCATAACAAGATCGTACAAAGCTTATTTTCTCCGCACTAATAAGTCATGCATATTTAGAGAGCAATTTTTATTGCTTGCACCGATGACAACTTACTTGAAGGATCTTACTCAATCCATAGGTAGGTATCATGGACTCTCATGGCAAAACTAGGTTTAAGGATATTTGGAAGCACAAGTAGTATATCTACTTAGTGCAAGGAATTTTGGCTAGCATGAGGGGGAAAGGCAAGCTCAACATGTTTGAATGATCCATGACAATATACTTTAACTGAGATGTCGGAAAATATAAACCATTACGTTGTCTTCCTTGTCCAACATCAACTCTTTAGCATGTCATACTTAATGAGTGCTCCCAATTATAAAATATGTCTAGGATAGTGTATTTATATGTGAAATCTCTCTTCCTTCAATATTCTTTCATGAATTGTTCAAATGACCAATACAATGCTTGCTAACCTTCAATAAATTTACAACCTCTACTTCTTAGATGTGAAGTCATAACTCCCCAAAAGATAAGCAAATGAGACATATAAAATTTCAGATTTATGACATTCAACTCATTCAACAATTTACTCATAGGATATAAGTGAAGCACACGAGTAAATTACAAACTACACCAAAAAGATATAAGTGAAGATCAATGAGTAGCTAAAAAATTATGTAACTATGCGAAGGCTCTCTCTCATTTAAGAAATTCAGATCTTGGTATTGTATTCAAACAGCAATCAAAACAAAATAAAATGACATTGCAAGCATAGCACAACGCATGTGAAGAAGCAAAAACTTAGGCTCAACCGATACTAACCGATAGTTGTTGAAGAAGAAAGGTGGGATGCCTACCGGGGCATCCCCATGCTTAGATGCTTGAGACTTCTTGAAATATTATATTGGGGTGCCTTGGGCATCCCCAAGCTTGAACTTTTGTGTCTCCTTAATTCCTCTCATATCATGGTTTCTCTTCTTTTTATGAAAAGCTTCATCCACAACAAACTCAACAAGGACTCGTGAGATAGGTTAGTATAAACCAATGCAAAACCTTATCATTTTATACTATAACAAATCACTAAAATTATTATTCAACATTGCATACTAAATGTATATTTAATACTCCTATCCTCAAATAGAATCATTAAACAAGCAAACATTTGCAAACAATGCAACCATAACAGCAATCTGCCAAAATAGTATAGTCTCTAAAGAATGCAAGAGTATCTATACTTCCCTAACTCCAAAAATTATGAAATAACATTACCAATGTAGTATATTTATCAGATCTCAATATGCAAAAAGTTTTAACAATATACCATTCTCTGGCTTTTCTAGGAAATTTTTGCAACAGCGGTAAACTTTCTGTTTTCAAACAGCAACATGTATACTAGCAAAATAAGCATGGCAAAGGCTATCCTTGACCTTTTTTATTGAAACTAAAGATGAAAAACACTATTCTAAATAACATCAAGCAAATACTAACAAAAGGAAATGATGCTCCAAGCAAAAAACATATCATGTGGTGAATAAAAATATAGCTCCAAGTAAAGTTACCGATGAACGAAAGACGAAAGAGGGGATACCTTCCGGGGCATCCCCAAGCTTAGGCTCTTGGTTGTCCTTGAATATTACCTTGGGGGTGCCTTGGGCATCCCCAAGCTTAGGCTCTTGCCACTCCTTATTCCATAGTCCATCGAATCCTTACCCAAAACATGAAAACTTCACAACACAAAACTCAACAAAAAACTCGTAAGCTCCGTTAGTATAAGAAAATAAAACCACCACTTAGGTACTGTAATGAACTCATTCTAAATTCATATTGGTGTAATATATACTGTATTCAAACTTATCTATGGTTCATACCCTCCTATACTACTCATAGATTCATCAAAATAAGCAAACAACACATAGAAAACAGAATCTGTCAAAAACAGAATAGTCTGTAGTAATCTGTAACAAATGTATACTTCCGGAACTCCAACAATTCTACCAAATTAGGAAGTCCTAAGAAATTTGTGTACCAACCCATATCAAAACGAATCAGATCATAATCACGTTTATGTGAATTAACAAAACAAAATTACTGGGTGCAAAAGTTTCTGATTTTCAGCAGGATCAACACAAGTATCACCTTAAGCTATCCTAAAGGTCTTACTTGGCACTTTATTGAGACAAAAGCTATAAAACATGATTAATACAGTATCATAATCATGTGGACACAAAAAAACAGTAAGGATACATATTGGGTTGTCTCCCAACAAGCGCTTTTCTTTAATGCCTTTCTAGCTAGGCATGATGATGGCAATGATGCTCACATAAAAGATAAAAATTGAAACATAACGGGAGCATCATGAAGCATATGACTAGCACATTAATTCTAACCACTTCCTATGCATAGGGATTTTTTGAGCAAACAACTTATGGGAACAATAATCAACTAGCATAGGAAGGTAAAACAAGCATAGCTTCAAGATTTTAAGCACATAGAGAGGAAAATTGATATTATTGCAATTCCTACAAGCATATGTTCCTCCCTCATAATAATTTTCAGTAGCATCATGAATGAATACAACAATATAACCAGCACCTAAATCATTATTTTCATGATATACAAGCATAGAATTTTTACTACTCTCCACATAAACAAAAAATTTCTCATTCGGAATAGTGGGAGTATCATAAGAAACTTGAACACTAAAAAATGTTTCCACATTAAAAGAGTAATGTTCAGAAAAAGGGTAATCATAATCATGACAAGATTTGTAAATATAATCATCACTACTTTTTATAGAATAAGTTTCATCACAATAATCATGATAAGTAGCAACTTCGTTCTCATCATAATTGATTGAAACCTCTCCCAAGATAGTGGAATCACTAAATAAAGTTGACACTCTTCCAAATCCACTTTCATATTCATCACAATAAAATTCAACATCCTCCAAAATAGTGGGATCACTACTTCCTAAAGTTGACACTCTTCTGAACCCACTTTCATCAATATAATCATCATAGGTAGGAGGCATGCTATCATCATAACAACTTTGCATATCAAAACTTGGGATGCTAAAAATATCATCGTCACTAAATGTAGCATCCCCAAGCTTGGGACAAACATTAATTTCAGCAAATATATTCTCAAATATGTCATTCTCATCAAACAAATCTTCCCCAAGCTTGGGCCTTTTCATATCATAAGCATAATCACTCTCATCATTAATAGTATGGATAGCACCAATAGTATAGCAATTATCATCATCACAATGAGTAGTAGGAGCAACATCATTTGGAAGGGATACCTTTTTACCTTTGTTGCCCCTTCTTTTCCTTTTCTTCTTCCCATTATGTGTGGTTTCAACCTTCCTTTTTGAGCTCCTTATTGACGAGATTGGTTGAATAGAAAGCTCCTCCTCGTTACCTGATTCATCATAAGAAATAATAGGAGGATATTGGGAAGTCTCTTCCCTTTCATTAGTATTATCATCATCTTATATTTGCTTTCTTTTCTTTAGGTAATTGGCAATATAAGGATTTTCAATGCAATTCACCGCAAAATACAAATAAATCTTCTCTAGATCAATATCAAGGAATTTCTTTTGGGCAAATTCTGGAAGGTCCTTAAGTAAACGTTTCAATTCTTCATAACCCAAAAGCAAACTAAGTTCATTGTAATGAGCAAGGGAGATCAAATCATCACAATTTGTGGACATGATTTGATCATGAAACAATTTCCATAGGAGATGTAAATGGCCACGTTCATTGCAAACTTCACAAGTACGGCAAAGGAAATTCAAATTTTCAGCACTCACATTTAGCCTTTCTTGTAACCATTTAGTCTCTAAATACTTATGCTACTTGCAATATATATCTTCTCTATTTGGTGTGTTCATGCAAACATGCACTCCACAAAAGTTGACATGCTCATAAGAGATATTTTCATCATGACTAGAGCAATCATCATTAGTACTACGGATATTCAAGGAGTTTATACTAACAACATTGCAATCATGCTCATCATTCAAAGATTAAGTACCAAGCATTTTATTGCACTCTTCTTCTAGCACTTGAGCACAATTTTGTTTTCCATCAAACTCACAAAAGATATTAAAAAGACGAAGCGTATGAGACAAACTTAATTCCATTTTTTTGTAGTTTTCTTTTATAAACTAAACTAGTGATAAAACAAGAAACAAAAAGATTCAATTGCAAGATATAAAGATATACCTTCAAGCACTCACCTCCCCGGCAACGGCGCCAGAAAAGAGCTTGATGTCTACTACACAACCTTCTTCTTGTAGACGTTGTTGGGCCTGCAAGTGCACAGGTTTGTAGGACAGTAGCAAATTTCCCTCAAGTGGATGACCTAAGGTTTATCAATCCGTGAGAGGCGTAGGATGAAGATGGTTTCTCTCAAACAATCCTGCAACCAAATAACAAAGAGACTCTTGTGTCCCCAACACACCCAATACAATGGTAAATTGTATAGGTGCACTAGTTCGGCGAAGAGATGGTGATACAAGTGCAATATGGATGATAGATAAAGGTATTTGTAATCTGAAATAATAAAAATAGTAAGGTAACTAATGATAAAAGTGAGCGTAAACGGTATTGCAATGATAGGAAACAAGGCCTAGAGTTCATACTTTCACTAGTGCAAGTTCTCTCAACAATAATAACATAGATAGATCATATAACAAGCCCTCAACATTCAATAAAGAGTCACTCCAAAGCCACTAATAGCGGAGCACAAACGTAGAGATTATGGTAGGGTACGAAACCACCTCAAAGTTATTCTTTCAGATCGATCTATTAAAGAGTTCATACTAGAATAACACCTTAAGACACAAATCAACCAAAACCCTAATGTCACCTAGATACTCCACTGTCACCTCAAGTATCCGTGGGCATGATTATACGATATGCATCACACAATCTCAGATTCATACTTCAAAGAGTGCCCCAAAGTTTCTACTGGAGAGTCAAGAAAATGTGTGCCAACCCCTATGCATAGGTTCATGGGCGGAACCCGCAAGTTGGTCACCAAAACATACATAAAGAGGCACATGATATCCCATTGTCACCACAGATAATCACGGCAAGACATACATCAAGTGTTCTCAAACAAAAGACTCAATCCGATAAGATAACTTCAAGAGGGAAACTCAATTCGTCACAAGAGAGTAGAGGGGGAGAAACATCATAAGATCCAACTATAATAACAAAGCTCGCGATACATCAAGATCGTGCCATAGAGAGAACACGAGAGAGAGAGATAAAACACATAGCTACTGGTACATACCCTCAGCCCCGAGGGTGAACTAATCCCTCCTCATTATGGAGAGCGCCGGGATGATGAAGATGGCCACCGGTGATGGATTCCCCCTCCGGTGGGGTGCTAGAACGGGTTCCCAAGAGGTTTTTGGTGGCTACAGAGGCTTGCGGCGGCGGAACACTCGATCTATCTTGATATTCGATGGTTTTAGGGTACGTAGGGTATATAGGCAAAAGAAGTCGGTCGGGGGGTGCTCGAGGGGTCGACGAGACAGGGGGGCGCGCCCTGTAGGGGGGGCCCTATCTCCTGGGCTCCTCGAGTATCTTCTGACTTGGACTCCACGTCTCCAGGATGATATTCTTCCAAAAAATCACGTTGCCGAAGGTTTCATTCCGTTTGGACTCTGTTTGATATTTCTTTTCTTCGAAATACTGAAACAGGCAATAAAACAACAATATGGGCCGGGCCTCCGGTTAATAAGTTAGTCCCAAAAATAATATAAAAGTGAATAATAAAGCCCATTATCATTCAAAACAGATAATAAAATAGCATGAATGCTTCATAAATTATAGATATGTTGGAGACGTATCATAGGTGCTTTCTGTCGTACTAGCATTACTCCACCCTTCAAGCTAAACAACACAAGACTTAGAATTTGAAAGCTTAGTTGGTCAAATATGATTGTGATATGATACTGATATTAGTCAACAGACACATTTAATTGGTTAGTTAAAGGTCCCACTTGAGTTTCCAAATGCATGTCGCGACATATAGAGAGGCAGCAGAATTGCATTTCTTTGTCACTTGTTGACTGTACCTTCTTGTCCATACCAAATCTTAGTTGTTATTTCAAAGCAAACATCGGTTGCTAACTACCCTTTGCGCGGTTTGCACCTTCAGATCTGCCATCCCACTGCCACGGTCAACACTGTACTCATCATGCTTATGGTTTCCCATTTTATGATGACCACGGTAAGCCTACGTGGTTCGTGTCGTAATAGCACTGCTCTACCCATCGAGCTAAACAAGCTTAGTTGTACAAATTCATATATGATATTATGCTGATATTAGTAAAACTGAGAGATGTTTAATTGGTCAGCTAAATGTTCCTACTTTAGTTTCGAAATGCATGTGAGCCACATATGGAGAGACCGGAAAGAATAGTATTTCTCTGTGCGTTCTGGTTCATCATGGGTGACCAACCGACACTGTATTGAAAGACTTGTAATATCTTCAATCTGCTTGCTCTTCTGCTCTTCTTTAAGATGATCCTCTTCTCTTGCCGTCGACTGGTCAAGTCAAGTTGTTCTCCCTTAGTATATTTTGAATCTGCCAGGTCAGGTCGACTTGTTCTTCTTTACTATATGTTGAAGTTTTCATCTACGAAGTGTCATCACTTATGAAGCTCTCATATTTTGAGTAGTAGGCCACATTATATTAATGCACACACCAAATTACAGCGTGCATGGCATCTCTTAAAAGAATTGCAGAGATAGCACAAAGGGGTTTACAGGGAGGCAGTATTGGATTAGAATCACTTTTGCATTACAAAGATATTGAACATTATCATGGGCGCATGAGAGGAATATTGCGGAACAATCCACTGGCCAACAAACTTGGCATGGTGGAGGATGGCCTATCTTATTCACCCATCAAGGTGCTTGCTCTAACTTGGTAAGGTTGTATTGGTCGGACATATTTTGCATCTGACCTCTTGCATTACTTCTATGTTGTTACACCATCTTCTAAGTTTAAGCATCATATATGAGTATATGCCATACCTATCCATTTTCTGTACCTATTCCATGTGTCGTCACACTATGTTTTTCCAGTCAAATGTTGTTCTTTCGTAATAGATGTCCAAAAGGAAGAGGGTGAGTGCAGATCTTCAAGGAGTACAAACTAGGTATTTGGAAAAGGTAGTGATACCTGTTAAATCGGATAGATCAGCAGCCACAGAAAACACAGGCCCAACTGTACCACACTTTACCCCTACTCAAGTGGCCAAACCCCTATTAGAACTGCTGAGAGCCCAACGTCAGGTACTATCTATGACATCAGTTCAAAATTTGAACTCCTAAATTTCTGCATCTGCCTTACCTTCTCTCTTGTATGAAAACTAATTTCAGATGAATCTCCTTGCTCAAAGGATCATATGATCTCACAACAATACTGGGCTCTGCATTGCTCTTGTCAGTACCTCTCTCCCTTTTGCCTTGTAACGTTGTACTTAATTAATTACTATTTGATTATGTATCATCAGTCCGCACCTGAGATTCATTATCCTCTGTTTCTTCCAATATTATTTGATCTATATTTACTCTTTGAAAAATGTAGAATAATGGCAATGCTTATAAAGAATTTTCTTTGGGGAATTTATTGAATTATCCTTCCATCAATATGGAGAAGGGCTTTGTCCAGCCCGTGTTAACATGTAATGTAAGTTCATCCTTCTCAAGCCTTCAAACTTTGTTCTAGTATAGATTTGGATAGGCATCATTTCCTCCACTGCTATTTGCTTTGCTGTGTGCATCTGATTGGATGTTTGCAACAACTACTAGTTTCAAATTATAGTTATAAAAACATGTTCCTTATGCAGAACAGGTTCATTTATTTGCTTATATAATTGTGAAACATGTTACGTGTCTCCTTGTTTCTCTTTCAGAGTCGTATCTCTTATGCCAGGCAGAACTTTAGGGAAGATAGTGAGCCAAACCATCTTGAGGACAGCGAGATGACCCCAAGGTCATGTCTTGATGAAGACAGTGAGTTGAAGCTACTCACCAGCAGGTGTGAGACAACCTCTGTGCAGTCGCTGCCTCAATCAGTTCGACTTCTTCAGTCTCAACTTAAAGCGGAAAGGCTTGCGTCAGCTCAGCTACGACTTGAATTCAAAGATGTAATGAAGATGTCAGAGGACTGCCTTGCGCACCATCATGCCATACAGCTAAGGGTGATGCATCTATCGTTGACACAACTGAGGTATATTCAGCTTCTCCGGCTGTTTGGGGGGGGCCCGACATGGCCAGGCCTAGTGCCTTCTGAAGTGCTCTCAGTTTTGTATATTCTTTTGTCGGCATGTTTATTTGCACTGGTGGCGAACTTTGTTGCCCAGTGGATGCAATATGTGTAATAGCCGTGATTGCCTAGCGTAAGTTGCTTGCTTATTTATTTCCTTTTGTCTTGTTTATTTGTTTGCTTGTAGTGAGTGCAGTTCTTTTCCCGCAGTTTGCTAGTGGCCGCAATAACCTATTTTTTATAACTAGGCGACAATAACCATGGGCTACATATTTACTATAGTGACACTGGGCCTCCTACGGGCCGTAGAAACAATGGGCCTTCTACGGGCCATAGAAACAATGGGCCTTCTATGGGCCGTAGAAACAATGGGCCTTCTACGGGCTGTATCATCAGTGGGCCTTATACGGGCTGTATGATCGACTGGCCAAACATGGGCCAATAACAGACCGCATTATGGCCGTAAACTGGCTAGAGTTGGAATCATCCGTTCATGGGCTGACCATAACGGGCCGTCGTTAATAGCCGATATTTGATGACGCTATGAAAACGGCCCAACGTATTAACGGGCCACAAACGGGCCGACTCTAACCACGGGCTGAATTTGGCCCGCAAGCAGAAAGTGGCAGTAATGGGCCATAAGTAACCAATTGCTGGAAATGGTCCCAAGAATAAATGGGCCCTGAGACGGCCGAAAGATAACATGGGTTGCAAACGGCCCAATGGATTAATGGGCCGTTAATGGGATAAAGTGATACACTGTTCATTACGGGTCAGTTTCATCACGGGTCATTAATGGGCCAAGAGTTACAAAGGGCCTCATATGGGTCAAAAGACGTCATGGGCCCTACATGGGCCGGAACTTAAAATGGGCTGGAATCATATTGGACGACCCAGATAACGCAACTGGGCCTAATTCGGATAGGTCGTAACGGGCCCTGGGTTAGCGGGCTGTAAATGGGCTTTATGCGAATAGGCCGTTAATAGGCTTTCTTTGGGCCGGCCCGCCACCTTTTGACCAAGTCAAACGGGCCGGCCTTTCACAGGAATGGGCCTCTGTTGGGCCCTGCCACGTGTCGACGTATCATAGGCACCTTCTGTCCAATGAGTGGATGACATCTGTCCCAATGGTGAACCGACACGTGTTTCCTCCAGCCAATGCTGATTTTACACATGAAAATCCCCATTGGTTGGGGCTATTAGCGGGTTATCGGATCCAAAACCGGACCCGATAGCTTAATGGCGTTCCATTACGGTGGATGCCACGTGTCGGTCACCCTTGACGAAAGCACTTATGTGACGCGCGATTTATCGTCATGGAAGTGGACACTTCCGTGATGATAATTTTGGTAATGTCATGGAACACTTCTACGACAACACAGGTATGACTATCTTGCTTCTATCATAAAATGGTCATGGATGTACATGCATGACAAAAAAGAGACCTACTGTGACAAACACGTATCATCACGAAAGTGTATTTTTTTAGTGATCCAAACCTCGTGTGATAGGTAGGAACCCGATGAACGAGTTCACGCCCGAGGATGGCCCGATCTTAACGTCGTAGGATCGAATCGGGAGGGATAACTAGCTGCAACTCGTACGTTGGGGATGGCTGACCGAAGCTACAAGAACTCCAACCCACTATCCGAACAATCGCAGAATCACAAACCGGGACTAATCCACACAAAACGGCTGGAACCGTAGAGAACGAACTAGGGGGAACCAGAGGCTCCTTCTCACGAATCTGAATGAACTCACAAGCAAAGGTAGCAAGATCTCTCGGATCTCTCTAGCAGTCTTGCTGCATAAGCTTGTAGCTGAATGGTTTGACAAAAGGGTTTTCTAGAGGATGGGGGAGATGGGGTTTTATAGCAGGGACAACCCCCTTTAGCTAGCTGTCAAAATGGTTTCAAAAGTAAGCATGTTTGCATGGCTTCCTTGGATGAATAAGCAGTCAACTTTGGGAGTGGTTGGAGAGCTCCTCGGAAATTCCCGAAGTCTTGACAGGCTGGACATCTTCCACGAGAATGACTAGTACTTTTGACTCACAACTCCAAATGATGTGAGGTTTTTTGCATTGAAAATATAATTTGATTTAGCTTCTGTTGATATAACCCTATGGCCCTTTCTATCCACCATATGGGAGTGCCACCATGAAACATCAGAGGTAAAAGCTGACAGCATCAGCTTCACTTGAAACTTGTTTTCTTCAAACTCGTTCCTCCAAAGCGGTTGCTTCAAGAGCTCATTGGTTGTTGGATTGCTTCCATGTTATACCTAAGTTCAACCAACAATAATGGAGATGAAAGCATAGTTGTGTCATCAAGGTTACAAGGTAAATTTAAGTTAGCATTCACCTGGGTATGTGTTTGCTTGATTCGACTTAGTAATTCTTTCCAACTAAATTTTGCACATTTTTGAAGTGTCACGTATGATGTAACCATGTGCTCATCATCCTCCCTCCCTTGATGAAGAGTTGTCCTCGACTCTATTTGATCTACAAAAGATAAGTAGAAGGGAAGTAGATAATATCCACACAAAGGAATAATGCAATCCTCATTTGTAGCTTTCACCTTCGAGCTGCGTTGCATCTGATCATGTATTTGTTTGTAACAACTTGGTGTTTCTCTTGGGATGATTGATCTTGTTTCAATGACCGAGATGTCCTCATCATCCCCCCTTTCTTGAAAAGGAGTCGTCCTCGACTCTACTTGGTCATAACACAAAAGAAAGCAGGGCAATACCAAATCATAATGCAAGGGTTTCATGATATAGAGTATTTTAGTTTTTAGCTTTGCTATCTTATGGACAATGCAAACATGATGTTTTGTTCGACTTAGGAGTTCCTTCCAGAAAATATTTCCATGGAGCACAAATTTGTAACCCATCATCATCAGGTTCTTATCAGCCTCCCTCCCTAGGATAAAAGTTGTCCTCAACTTTATTTGGTATGGAAAATTATAGCACGAGGACAATACAAAATAACTAGGAAAATAAAATGATGAATAATCATGTGCAACTTAAGTTTTATTGGATCTTTTATAGCCTCTTCAAGATTAGAAAAATCATATTGCTGGATCGATGATGTACCAAACAATTTTTCTCTAATCCTATCACACCATTGCTTAAAAAACTCATACATGCATACCTCTGGTTTCATCAAAATGGAAGATCCTTTTTGTTTTACCTCATTGAGTACCTGAATGCCTTTCCGAAAATCAAGATTCACACATGTACCTTGTGTAGTGGTACTCCATGTCCTCCATACTTGTTCTTGGATCTCAATTTCCCATCGTTGCAAGAGAGCTGATAGGTATGCATTTTGCACCTGCACATATTGCAAAGAAAGAGAATTTTGTGAAATGTTAGTTATTGAATGTTCCTCTCTCTTTTCATTTGGTGGACTAATAATTTCCTATGGTGGTGGATCACTCATCTCGATATTCTCTTGTTGAAAAATCTCAACCTCACATTTAGTGGACTCACATAACTCACTTATCCTCTTACTCTTATTGTGTGCTATATTGGGTTGTGGATCGCTTATCTCTCTAATGAGGTGTGGAATGATCTCAATATCACATTTTGTGGACTCACACAACTCATTAATCTTCTCTCCCTCAATGTGTGGTATATCTAGGTCGAGATCTTTCATTCCTCTAATCTCATGATGAACAACCTGATCCTCGCATTTTGTGGACTCACTCACCTCACTTTTCTCACTCTCAATATTTGGAATTGTGGAAAGTGGACACTCTTCCTCACATTTGGTGGAGTCACTCAACTCATTTTTCTTTTCACTCTCAAGTTGTGGGTTTTTTGAAAGTGGACACTCTTCCTCACTTTTGGTGGAGTCACTCAGCTTGCTTTTCTTATCACTCTTATGTTGTGGGATTTTGTATTGTGGACTTTCTTCCTCACATGTAATTTGTGGGACATGTTTCTTGGATGTTGGGACAGTAGTGGTGATCGAGATGCCAACATTAGGAGTGAGTCTCTTAGGTGAACATGGGCTATGAATCACCGGAGCCGCTCCATCAACCACAGACATGCTTTGCAGTGGGTTGTTGTTGTGATGATGGGTGACACAACTTCTCCCTCGAACATGACATCCTTGTTGCACTTCAGGAGCAGCATTGTCATGCGCATGAGAAGAAACACCATGCCCTCGAGTATGTCCTCCTTGCTGCACTTCTTGAGGAGCAGTGACACACCTAGAAGCAGCAACGCCAAGCCCTCGAGCATGTCTTCTTTGTTGCACTTCATGAGTACTAGTGACACGTCCACGAGCAGCAACATCATACTCTTGAGCATGTATTCTTTGTTGCACTTCATGAGTAACAGGGTATTGTCGATGTCGAACCCCATCACCACATGTTGGAGGACACTCGTGAAGCATCTTCTCCATGGCTCGGAGTATATTGTTCTCGAGTTGCTTCACATTAGGGCGGGTGGCCAAACAATTTCCTTCTCCATGATTCTTTCGACGCACACTTGGTGTAGATCCTGCCATGTTAGTAGGGCCAAAGTGGAATAGGATAATTTTGTGGAATCACACAACCTCAGCTCTTACTCACCAAGGTTCTTATGAGTTCACATCAGATTGTGATTCTCTCGGATGTGTTAAAGCGATTGAAAGACAGGGATCAAAGAACTAGCTTCGGTTTTTGGTGGAGCTCGGTGGGGTAAACAAAAAGAGGCTTGTGATGAAATCAAGTTGATGCAAACCAAGAAAAAATATGTGGATGGATCTGTTGCGCCTTTGCACCAAGATTGAAAAACACAACACACAAGCTCCTGAATTTTTTTCTATCAAGCTGAAACTTTTGGATCTTCCACAAGACTTTCTTTTTCTCTCTTGACTTTTTTCCACTCTTTTTTTTCTCTCTTTGATTTTTTGCCACTCCTTCTTTTCTCTCTTTTTCCAAAGCACAACAACCAAATCTGAAAGCAATTATGCAGATGAACTTGGTGCAGATCTAAAAGATGAGGAACATGCAAGGTATGCAACAACAAGATCTCAGCACCAACAAGGCTTGGATTTATTTTTGGTGGGGCTTTGGACTTCTAGGACAGAAAATATAGCATGAAAAACACTCGATCTAAAGGGATGATAGCAAGATAAACTTGGATAACAGATCCTACCGTGTCAACGAAAGCTCTGATGCCAGATGATAGGTGGGAACCTGATGAACGAGTTCACGCCCGAGGGTGGCCCGATCTTCACGTTGTAGGATCAAATCGGGAGGGATAACTAGCTGCAAGCAGCCGGGATAACTAGCTTTATACCTGCCAAGGTTGGATGCAACTCGTACATTGGGGATGGCTGACCGAAGCTACAAGAACTCCAACCCGCTGTCCGAACAATCACTAAACCACAAACTAGGAGTAATACACACAAAACGGCCGGAACCGTAGAGCATGAACTAGGGGAACCAAAGGCTCCTTCTCGCGAATCCGAATGAACTCACAAGAGCAAAGGTAGCAAGATCTCTCGGATCTCTCTAGCAGTCTTGCTGCATAAGCTTGTAGCCGAATGGTTTGACAAAAGGGTTTTATAGAGGATGGGGGAGATGGGGTTTTATAGAAGGGACAACCCCCCTTAGCTAGCTGTGAAAATGGTTTCAAAAGTAAGCAGGTTTGCATGGCTTCCTTCGGTGAATAAGCAGTCAACTTTGGGAGTGGTTGGAGAGCTCCTCAGAAATTCGCGAAGTCTTGACAGGCTGGACACCTTCCACGAGAATGACTAGTACTTTTGACTCACAACTCCAAATGATGTGAGGTTTTTTACATTGGAAATCTAATTTGATTTAGATTCTGTTGATGTAACCCTATGGCCCCGTCTATCCACCATATGGGTGTGCCACCATGAAATATCAGAGGTAAAAACTGACAGCATCAGCTTCACTTGAAACTTGTTTTCTTCAAACTCGTTCCTCCAAAGCGGTTGCTTCAAGAGCTCATTGGTTGTTGGATTTCTTCCATGTTATACCTAAGTTCAACTAACAATAATGGAGAGGAAAACATAGTTGTGTCATCAAGGTTACAAGGTAAATTTAAGTTAGCGTTCACCTGGGTATGTGTTTGCTTGATTCGGCTTAGTAATTCTTTCCAACTAAATTTTGCACATTTTTGAAATGTCACTTATGATGTAACCATGTGCTCATCACCGTGATATGATACGCTCTATCACACATAAAACTCCTTATATCTTCCTCAAAACAGCCACCATACCTACCTATTATGGCATTTCCATAGCCATTCCGAGATATATTGCCATGCAACTTTCCACCGTTCCGTTTATTATGACATGTTCCATCATTGTCATATTGCTTTTGCATGATCATTTAGTTGACATCGTATTTGTGGAAAAGCCACCTTTATAATTCTCTCATACATGTCACTCTTGATTCATTGCATATACCGGTACACCGCCGGAGTCATTCATATAGAGTCATATCTTGTTCTAAGTATCGAGTTATAATTCTTGAGTTGTAAATAAATAGAAGTGTGATGATTTCCATTATTAGAGCATTGTCCCATGTGAGGAAAGGATGATGGAGACTATAATTCCCACACAAGTTGGGATGAGTGAGGGAGTCCTGGATCAAGGGTCCTCGGACAGCCGGACTATATGCATATGTTGGACTGTTTGGCTCTGAAGATACAAGATAGAAGACTTCATCCCGTGTTCGGATGGGACTCTCCTTTGCGTGGAAGGCAAGCTTGGCGATTCGAATATGAAGATTCCTTTCACTGTAACCGACTTTGTGTAACCCTAGCCCCCTCCGGTGTCTATATAAACCGGAGGGTTTAGTACGTAGGAAAAAAAATCATAATCATAGGCTAGCTTCTAGGGTTTAGCCTCTACGATCTCGTGGTAGATCAACTCTTGTAATACTCATATCACCAAGATCAATCAAGCAGGAAGTAGGGTATTATCTCCATCGAGAGGGCCCAAACCTGGGTAAACATTGTGTCCCCCGCCTCCTGTTACCATTAGCCTTAGAGGCATAGTTCGGGACTCCCTACCCGAGATACGCCGGTTTTGACATCGACATTGGTGCTTTCATTGAGAGTTTCACTGTGACATCGAAGATAGGATTGATGGCTCGCCTTGTTATAAGGGACAACATCACCTCCGGGGGAGCCTTGGCCTCAGGCCAAACCCTCCGGCTGGGCGGCTTCGCCATGACCGCCCGTTCGGCCGTCGGGCCGACAATGACTACTCGGGTCATCGAAAATCGCCTCCACGTCAGCTCGAAATACGCCGAGCAGATGGATCGCATCGCCACTTTGGGAGTTGCTACGGACTACGGTCGGATTGGGCTTAAACCCGATCAGAGAGAGATTGAATCTCCACGATCACCCATCAGATAGCGGTGGTGGAGGAGAAATGCAACAACTCTTCCCCTACATTAAGGACGAAATATGTCCGGATTTCCGAGCTCTCCAAGCCAGATACCTGCTCGCAGGAAGACGTGCCCCGAACTCCGAACTTAGAATCGGACTGTGGGCCAGAAAAATTGGTTCACATCCTGAAACCCGAACTATTAAGCTCGGAAACTCCTCAAGCTCTGGGTCATAGATCAGATCAGGGTTGGGACTTAAATCCACCAACCCACCCAGATACAAGCGATCTTCCCCACATCAGACAATAGTCCCAATAGACGGTACAACACTTTTGGGCTAGATTCCTCCTTGTCAAGGATAAGGTCAAGGACTGTCACGATGAAGACGCAATCTCATTATTCTGCAAAAATTGCATGGACAAGGGGCTCCTTAACGCCATAAATCACCGTCACGTATCACGCTTCGATGACTTGGCAACCATAGTACAGAAGTACTGCGCGATGGAAAGCACCTGGAAAACTCAGGCAACCTTTTGGGACCCACTGACTCTCACTAAACCCCTCGTCCGAACAAAAAGGGTGTACCCTCATAGGTCGTCTGATTCAATCACGAAGAATTTGAAGCCCACTATAGGGCGCGGAACCATTTTGGAAGGGTGGCTCGATAGGCCACGCAAAATAAACACCACACCGGATATCGTACCAACACACAGCCTTAGAGCATGTTGGATACTTCGACAGGTGGCCAAGAGCGGCGAGGATCTCCTCATAAAAAACACCACAGAGAAACATCCCACAGAACACAACACTACAGTATTGACAGTCTTCGAGACTTTCGCCTCAGGTAACAGGCGCAAGAGAGCACTCCGCAGCCTTGCTGAAGTCTGCCAAGTTGCAGCAATAAACCCCTGGAATGACACAACCATAACTTTTAGTGCCAGTGATGAACCACAATTCAGAACAGTCCAGGCACTAGCCGCTTTGGTCCTCAGTCCAATCGTGGACGGCTTCCGGCTTACCAAGTGCTCATGGACGGCGGCAGCAGACTAAACCTCATTTACGAGGAAAATCTCAACAAAATGGAAATAGACATGAGCCGCATTGAGCAAAGCAGCACAACCTTCCGTGGAATTATTCCCAGCCGGGAGGCACGATGTGCGGGAGAAATCACACTTGATGTGGTATTCGGCACGCCAGAGAATTATCGATCCGAAGAGATAACCTTTCAGGTGTCCCCTTTCACTAGTGGATATCACGCCTTGTTAGGGCGGGATGCGTTTGCGAGCTTCCAAGCTATACCCCATTACAGGTACATGAAGCTCAAGATGCCTGGTCCCAATGGAATTATCACTCTTGCCAGTGATCCGGACATAGCACTCCGCGCCAAAAATAAAACAGCCGCCTTGGCCCTCGAAGCATTGTACGAAGCCCTCGCGGCCGAAGAATTAACTGCATTATGCTCCACAGTGGATAGGGACAACGTAATACTTGATAAGCGATCCAAGTCCACCTCCTTTAAACCAGCGGATGAAATAGTCATATTCCAAGTCCACCCAACGGACTCCATGAAGACAGCGTCCATCGGGGCACAGCTGGACCCCACAATCGACCCGCGCTGCGGGCGTTCCTACGCGAGAATTGGGATATCTTCGCCTGGCACCCTTATGATATGACGGGGATCCCACGCAGGCTGGCCGAACACAGCCTTAACATACTGAAGGGATACAAGCCGGTCAAGCAAACACTATGGCACTTTTCAGAACCCAAACGGCAAGCTATGAGAGAGGAACTAGCCAAGTTACTTGAGGCCAGATTCATCAGAGAAATAAAACACCCGGATTGGCTAGCAAACCTGGTGATGGTACCAAAGAAGGATAAATCCTAGCGCCTATGTGTCGATTTCAAAGACCTCAACAAGGCTTGCCCTAAGGATCCCTTCCCTTTCCCGCGCATCAATCAGATTATCGATGCTACCGCGAGACATGACTCATTGTGTTTCCTCGGTGCATACTCCGGATACCATCAAATCAAGATGACGGAGTCTGATCAAGCCGCAACAACATTTATCACCCCATACAGGCCTTTCTTCTTCAACACTATGCCTTTCGGGCTCAAAAACGCTGGTGCCACCTACCAACGCATGATTCAAACATGCCTAGAGAAACAAATCGGCAAAATAGTTGAAGCATATGTTGACGATGTGGTCATCAAGACCAGACATGTCGAATCTTTAATAGACGATCTAAGGCTCACATTCGTAACCTCTGAACATATGACATTAAGCTCAATCCGAAAAAATGTGTTTTCGGTGTCCCCGCTGGAAAGCTTCTAGGCTTCATCGTTTCCAATATAGGAATTGAAGCAAACCTAGCTAAAATCCGGGCTTTGTCACAGTTGGCTACCCAAATAGATCTCAAACAAATCCAGAAACTAACTGGATGCGTGGTAGCTTTAAGCCGCTTTGTCTCCAGATTGGGAGAAAAGGCATTGCCACTCTATCGCCTTCTTTGACGAACCGAACACTTTGAGTGGACGGACGCGACGATGGCCGGACTAGAGGAAATAAAGGCTCTTTTAGCAAGCAACCCAATCCTAGCCGCGCCGAACATTGGCGAACCCATGTTGTTATACATAGCTGCAACACACCAGTTGTGAGTGCGGTGCTCGTCGTCGAACGAGAGGAGGACGGACACAAATTTCCGCTTCAGAAGCCGGTATACTACGTATCTACTGTCCTCACACCATGCAAATCCCGGTACCCACATTATCAAAAAATAGCATACGTGGTCTTCATGCCATCCCAGAAACTATGACACTACTTTCAAGAGTGTTCAATCACGGTGGCCTCTGAAGTACCACTCAATGACATAATAAACAACCGTGATGCCACGGGCCGGATTGCCAAGTGGGCCATAGAGCTCCTCCCATTCGACATCACATATAAACCACGACACACCATTAAATCCCAGGTATTGGCGGACTTCATCGCCGAATGGACAGAGGCCGAACTCCCTAAAGAGTACGGCACATTTTCCAATTGGATCATGCACTTTGCCGGCTCTAAAACGCTGGCAGGTCTGGGAGTAGGTGTTGTCCTAACATCCCCCACTGGAGATAAAGTACTCCAAATATTATAAACAGACTCCAACAATGCAGCCGAATATGAGGCTCTATTGCATGGTCTTCGGATGGCCGTCTCCATGGGAATTCGGCGCCTGGAAGTGCGTGGGGATTCAAACCTTGCAATATCTCAAATAAATGGAGACTTCAATGCCAAAGATCCGAAAATGGCGGCCTATCGTAATGTCGTCCTTAAAATGTTAGCTCGGTTCGAGGGGCTCGAATTTCATCATGTGGTTCGAGAAAACAATCAAGCGGAGGATCTCCTCGCCTACATCGGTGCTAAGCGCGACCCCATCCCACCTAACATCTTTGTGGAAAGGCTTTTCAAGCCATCCATGGTGTGGCAAGGGGAGACCGGCGACATCAGTTCCGATCCAACCACAACCCCAGATTCTAAACACTCTGACATAATCGGGGGCTCCACCACCGAAATAACACGTTCGGCCCATCTCATCATGGTTATTATCGCTCCATGGACCGAACCCTTCTTGCCCTACCTTAATAGGCAAGAACTCCCCGAGGATCAAAATGAGGCACGCTGCATTGTGCGGCGCTCTAAAGCCTTCAAAGTCCATGAGGGAGAACTTTATAAGAAATGCGCTACCGGAGTACTTCAAAGATGTATCTCCGAGGAGGAAGGGCGGCAGCTCTTGGCTTAAATTCATGCCGGCCTCGGCGGTCACCACGCCGCAGCTCGGGCCCTTGTAAGCAAGGCCTTCAGTACAGGTTTCTACTGGCCGATAGCCCGAGCAGACGCACATGACCTCGTCCAAAATTGCGTCGGGTGCCAGCTTTTCGCCAACCAAAGCCATATGCCACCCACCGCTCTACAAACAATCCCCATCACTTGGCCTTTTGCGGTCTAGGGGCTTGATATGGTCGGACCCCTTAAAGGAGGAAGCCATAAGAAAAAAATACCTGTTGGTCATGGTGGATAAATTTACCAAATGGATAGAGGCCAAACCGGTAAAAACGGCCAAATCCGGACCCGTGATAGACTTCATGTCGGGTGTTGTGCACCGTTATGGTGTCCCCCACAGCATCATCACCAACAACGGCTCCAACTTCATAGCCAATGAGGTGAAAACTTGGTGCAGCAATGTAACGCCCCGAGACCCACGCTCCAGAAGACTTCCAGCTATTCCGAGTTTCGTCGTGTGATTTGTTTTATTTGTTGCATTCATCCTTGCATCATGTGCATTGCATCATGTCATCATGCCATCATATCATTAATTTTTAAAACCTCAACTAAATAAATTGTATGGATTTTTCGATCCATTTAAATCGAGGGACTCACATGGTGACTTCTCTTTATAACATATCCTCCAATAATAGGGAGCTATATTAAATATTCCACTATTTTGGAATCACCAAAACACACTTACAAAATAATTTCGTTCCTTTTCTGCTTCAAGTTTGGTCTCCAACCTTGCCAATAATTATTTCATCATTTTCCGGAGCTCCACCAAAAATCCAAACATTTTTGGACCTTCCCAAACCTCACTTCCTATTCAAATCATTTGAATTTAAATCAAATGAGTCTGAATTTAATCTTTCAATCATGGCCTTTCTATTTTTCTCGGAACAAACTCATTTTTTGCGAGTCCGGAAAAATTATCCCCATGTCCTACTTCTTCCCCTAACCCCTCTTTCTTTTCTTTCCTATCTCTGTTTTGTTTTTATTTTCTTTAGAGAGGGAGAAGAGAGCCTTGCAGCCCAGCCGGCCTCTTAGGCCCGGCCAACCTAAGTCGGCCCAAGGCCCAGCCGGTGCCCCTTTAACCCTAGCCGCAGCGCCCGATCCCCATCTCTCCCTCTCGTCTCCCCCTCCTCCCTCGCGCCGCCAGGAGCCATCTCTCCCTCGTTCCCCCGCATCTCTCGCTCGATCCCCCTCCTCTCGCCCTCTCCCTCGAGCTCCAACGGGGACCGCGTCGCCAGGCCGCCGCCCGCTCCTCCCTCGACCCCGCCAGAAGCGAGCGCTGCCGAGCAGCTCCTTCGCCTCCGCTTCATCGCCGTCCTCCATGCCGTCGCCTCCCCAAGCTCCGCCCCGCCGGATCCACGTCGTCGCCCCCGTCTCGAGCCCCGCCGACGTCCAGCCTCCTCGACCTCGACCTCGACCTCCTCTGCTTCCCTCGTCCTCGCTCGATCTCGAGCAGGGGAGCAGGCACGTCATCGCTCCCTCTGCCATGGTGCTCGCGTCCCCTCGCATCGCGCCGCCGGTCTCCTCTTCGAGCACGAGCTCCACCTCCCCTGCTGCACGTCAAGGCCGATGCCGACCGCATCGTCCAACGCCAAGTCCCGGCCTCCTCTACTTTGTGGCGACCACCACCATGGCCGCGGCTACCATCAACCAACCGCGCGGCTCGCCCCCTGTCTCGGCCGTGCCAAGTTCCCTGCTCCGCCTCCACACGCCGCCCGCACACGCTACCAACAGCCAGCAGCTCGAGCTGCCTCCATGCATCTCCGGTGACCTCCCGAGGCAGGGCCTTGACGAGTCCCTCGATGCCCTCCAGATGTGTCAATGCCTTTGTTTGAACCATGTACAACTACACGGTGATGCGCCAAGTACCCCTTCGGATCGCCAAGTTCATCTACGAAAACATGTACCATCTACCGTCGCCCGAAGACCCGTGTACCACTACCGACGCCGTGTACGACTACTTCCCACGACAACAATTGAACAACTACTTCCACTACGCCCGAATACCGTGGATGCGACAAGTTCCTCTCCGGACATGTACGACTACCATTGCCAAGATCGCGAGTACCTCTACCGTCGCCGTGAACAACTACTTCCCTCGACGACTCGAACCGCTCCGAAAACGCACGCTTCGAAGGTATAACCCCGATACGCCGTCCGTGGACTGAATGCATGTGTTGTATGAGATGCACCCTATGTTTGCACCGTGCCTGTTTGCTTCATGCACGTTCCTCCTCGTTCGCCATGCCGATGAACCGTGGGAACCCGGTAACCAGGATCACCCCACCATCTCTAGCATGTTCCGCACATCCGCACGCCTCATTTTGCACCGGTATCTCCATGAGTTACCGGGACCGGAATGTTGCCGTGGCACCATTTTTGTTTCGCCGCCGTGGCACCCTTTTTGTTCCGCCATGGTGACCAAACGCTTCATAACATTCTCATGTCAACATTTTCATAAAATTGCATAAAACTTGTATATGTCATCCGCATCATGATAACAACATTTAAAATGTTTAAACTTGTTGTTGCATTAAATTGCTAAATGCATATGGGGATTTACCGGATTTGTTGTTTTTATATCCGGCCCCATTTAAATTGTTTAGATGGTATAGTTTATATTATGCTTCACCTCTTGCCATGTTTAACAACAGTTAATATTGTTGGGTAGCTTAAATGAGAGATAACTAAATAATTGATGTGGTGTTCCGTCAACATGCACCTCGTTGCATATTGAGCTCCACTTAACTTGTAGTATTGTTTGTTGCACTTTGCCATGCCATGCCTCATTAAACCGGACATGCATCATACTTGTTTGTGCATCATGACTTGTTTATGCTTGTGTGTTTACTATGTTGTTTGTTTCTTTCCGGGTTGCTTCTCTCGTTAGCTTCGGTTTCGTTCCGGAGTTGTGAGGATTTGTTCGTCTACGACCGTTTGTCTTCTTCTTGGATTCGTTCTTCTTCCTTGCGGGATCTCAGGCAAGATGATCATACCCTCGAAATCACCACTATCTTTGCTATGCTAGTTTGCTCGCTCTTTTGCTATGCCAATGCTACGATGCCTACCATTTGCTTGTCAGCCTCCCAAATTGCCATGTCAAACCTCTAACCCACCATGTCCTAGCAAACCGTTGATTGGCTATGTTACCGCTTTGCTTAGCCCCTCTTATAGCGTTGTTAGTTGCAGGTGAAGATTGAAGTTTGTTCCTTGTTGGAACATGGAGATGTTGTTCCTTGTTGGAACATGTTTACTTGTTGGGATATCACAATATATCTTATTTAATTAATGCATCTATATACTTGGTAAAGGGTGGAAGGCTCGGCCTTATGCCTGGTGTTTTGTTCCACTCTTGCCGCCCTAGTTTCCGTCATATCGGTGTTATGTTCCCGGATTTTGCGTTCCTTACACGGTTGGGCTATAATGGGAACCCCTTGACAGTTCGCCTTAAGTAAAGCTCTTCCAGCAATGCCCAACATTGGTTTTACCATTTGCACTAACAACCTACCACCTTCCCTTGGGTTCTGCAGACTCAAGGGTCATCTTTATTCTAACCCCCCCCCGGGCCAGTGCTCCTCTGAGTGTTGGTCCGAACTAGAGCCCTGTGCAGCGCCCCCTCGGGGAAACTCGAGGTTTGGTTTTAGTTGTACGGATTGCTCATCTGAGTGTGCCCTGAGAAAGAGATATGTGCAGCTCCTATCGGGATTTGTCGGCACATTCGGGCGGTGTTGCTGGTTTAGTTTTACCCTGTCGAAATGTCTTGTTGTACCGGGATACCGAGTCTGATCGGAACGTCTCGGGTGGAGGTCTATTCCTTCGTTGACCGTGAGAGCTTGTGATGGGCTAAGTTGGGACACCCCTGCAGGGTATTATCTTTCGAAAGCCGTGCCCGCGGTTATGGGCAGATGGGAATTTGTTAACGTCCGGTTGTAGAAAACCCGAAGTTGACCTTAATTAAAATACATCAACCGCGTGTGTAACCGTGATGGTCTCTTCTCGGCGGAGTCCGGGAAGTGAACACGGTGTTGGAGTTATGCTTGACGTAGGTTGCTATAGGATCACTTCTTGATCATACTTTTATCGACCGTGCTTTGCCCTCTCTTCTCGCTCTCTTTTGCGATTGTAGCCACCATATATGCTAGTCGCTTGCTGCAGCTCCACCTCATTACTCCATCCTTCCTATAAGCTTAAATAGTCTTGATCTCGCGGGTGCGAGATTGCTGAGTCCCCGTGGCTCACAGATACTTCCAAAACCAGTTTGCAGGTGCCTATGTTACCGTGCAGATGACGCAACCAAGCTCAAGGAGGAGCTCGATGAAGATCTTGCCCTTTGTGTTGTTTCGTTCTAGTTGATCAGTAGTGGAGCCCAGTTGGGGTCGATCGGGGACCTTTGTCGCATTTGGGGTTCTTCTTTTATTTTGGTTCCGTAGTCGGACCTTGATTGTATCTGGATGATGTAATGCTTTATTCATGTAATTGTGTGAAGTGGCGATTGTAAGCCAACTATGTATCTCTTTCCCTTATGTATTACATGGGTTGTGTGAAGATTACCTCACTTGCGACATTGCTTTCAATGCGGTTATGCCTCTAAGTCGTGCTTCGACACGTGGGAGATATAGCCGCATCGAGGGCGTTACAAGTTGGTAATCAGAGCCTTCCCCGACCTTAGGAGCCCCACTGCTTGATCGTTTTTAGCGGCCGAGTTGTGTCTAGAAAAATGTTTTGAGTCATTTAGGATTATATATCGGAGAGTTAGGAATTCTTTTTACTCCCCAGTCTCTTCATCGCTCTGGTAAGGCATCCTGACGTAGAGTTTTGACTCTTCTCTTCTCAAATTTCACTAAAAAAATTTTAGGATCACGCGGGTATCTTGGAATCGTTCCGATGGTTTTATGATGAGAACATTGTCTTGGTGCCTCCTGTCAGGGGTTTAGTGGAAGTGTCCCGGGGAGTTGAGCTCTGAGGTGTTGTCGTCATAATTTTATCGTTGCAGTTCTGGAATACCTGAGTTTAGTACGCCGACATCGAAAATCTCTTTTATGCAGTTGTTGGTGAGATAACCCCGATAACCCAGTACTGAGGTGAGTACGGGAGTATTGCCATGACTTGTATAACGGATGCTTTTCGAAGGTTGAGGTAGACGATTTCCGAAGGTTTCTTGGTTATGTGTTGAAGGATGGATACAGCTGGATGTAGGATTTGTTAGTTTTGGGTGAGATATTATGCTTCCCCTGTATCCCCAACACCTGATTGCATAACCTGAAAATTTCGGGAGTTTCATAGGTGGGAATTCAAGTAGCTCTTAGGATATCTTTCCGACGGATGTATGATATGAAATTGGGGTTCGACGTCTAGTGGTCCGCCTATTCACGGTCGTTTTACAGTGGTCTCGTTGTGTCTTAAAGAGTCCTTGGCTATGCCGACTCGGGGACGCTTCGTATGTCATGTGCACTGCCTTGTACATGATGGTGCTGTACGATCGAGCCCGTGTAGGCCCCACCACGAAAACTTCGGACGAAATCTCTATCATATGTTTGTTCTGGCTTATTTTGCAAGCCAATCCTTTGTTTTGTTTTGAGTTGTGGTATTCGAGTTGCTTCGAAGTCAAATGTTGATTCCATACCTTTTCCAAATGGTGTTCTCATATTCCTATGTGAATACTAATCCTTCTTGATCATCGAGTCTGTCTTGTCAATCCTTTTTTTTAACCGGTGTGTCTCTCCTCAAGTGGATCCGTTCACGTCAACATTTGCAAGATCATTTATCACTTCTTCTCAACGGTGTTTGTTTCATCCGTCTCCAAGTTGCCTTTGTTTTTCCCACCCTCCCTCCCTTTTGTTTTTCTTCAAGGACTAAGATTTCTTCTTCAAGTATCCATTTTATTGATGGGAAGTTTCTCCATTCTTTTCCGTCAATGTTCTTATCCGGTGATTCTCATGAAGATTCTAATGGAGCTTCAAGTTCGTCATTCCTCGTTCTTTTCTTCTCCGGTGGATTTAATTCAAGCTTTGGTATTAAGCATACTCCTTTTCTTTTTTTTCCAATGCTTTTCTTATGCCGGTGCACCTCTTAATCATCCATCTCTCGCTATTAAATTGTTCCGGAGTGCTCAAGATATCTCGAAGATTCGTGTTTCCACTCTGCATTCGTTCAAGCTCTTTCGAGATTGGTATCTCATTCAAGTCATTTAATTCAACCGGTGCAACATCTCTTTTAAATCTTTTCAACGGTGTTCTTTTGAGTGGGCCCTAACCCACAGGTCTTTTCCCAGGATCTTACCTGACTCTTCTATTTTCCCAGAGCTATCCTAAATTCTTCTCCAAGTTTGACGTAAGAATGAGTTATCATTAGTCAAATGCTTTTCTCCAAGATCTTTCAAATTCTTTTCATAGTTGGCTCAACCTCTTCGCTTTTGATTCTTCCGGTGTGCCTCAATAATTCTTGGTGGTGTTTCTCGTTGTCATTCTCATCATTTGAAGACCGAAGAAGAGTTTCTCTTTAATCTTGCTCTATTCTCTTCAAGATTCATGGTGCTAGCTTGTTGCCATCCTCTCATAATTGTTTTCGATTGTGAGAATCTTTTTCACCCATCAGGAGATATTCAAGAGTCTTCTCAGTTTGTCATCCGGAGTCCATCAATTCAGGTTTATTCATTCTCAGCCGTCAGTTATCATTCTCCTATCTTGCCGGTGCATCTATCGAATATCCTCTAATCAGTTCTTGATCTCTTTGTTCTCATGTATCTAGTTTGTCTCAAGCACCTTCGTTCATTTGCTAATTCTTACCGGTGATGCACCCCTACTTCGATCATTTTCAATTCTTACGGTGGTTCTTTCAAGATCTCTCTTCCTTGTTCATCATATCAATTCATTTGTTGTTCCAATCCTACCGGTGGTTCGTTGAAGACCTTCTCAAGTTTACGCTATATCTCTTTTAATCCTTTCTACGAGAATAAGTAGTATGCCAAATCCGTTGATTGTCGTCAATTTAATTGGTGAAGGATAAGCATAACATAATTCTTATTCTTGTTCATCCAAGTGATTAATTCTTTATTCCGGAGGCCCTTAAAATTCTCGGTTTCATTTGTTTCATCTTCTCTTTTTCCCGGAGTTCCAAGCTCTAATTATCACGGAGATCCATCTAAATCATTGCAAGGATTCACCTTGTGTTTTCAATTTCTCTTTCTTTTCATTCCTTTTGTTTACCGGAGTTCTTCATGGAGGTTCTACATGATGGTTCATCAAGGATTTAATTCCCTTCTCAAAGTTTTCATCGAGATTCTTTCCTAAGGAGCTCAAGCTTTCTTCATATGGTAATCCGGAGTGCAATTCTTTCTACCATATTTTGGAGGTGGTATTATGTCATTCTTGATAATTTGAGTTCATGTTCCATGATTCACATGTTGTTAAGAATGAGTTATTTTTAAATCCATCAACCTCGTTGTTGGAGTTATCTTGTGTCATATTTCACCTAAAAGCCTTCCATTGGGAATGTTGCTATTTGTGGTGCTTGCCAATGATCCAAGTTATCTCTTTATCATCTTGGTGGAAGAAGTTTTCATCTCTTCGTTGATCTCAAGCAAGCAATTGTTTCCGTTAGTGGCCGGTTGTCACCTCATAATTTTGAGATGTTTTCCATAAGCCCACTACAAGCTTGTGCTTTTCGTTGTTGATTTTCCAACAACTCCGTTCAATTCTTCTTTGCAAGGATGCTTTCCAAACTCATTTGTGGCAGAAGTTGGCATTTTCTTCTCCATTCTGTTATTCCAATGATATATCTTCTATTATTTCTTTCGGAGGCATTGTGACGTTGCTCTTTTCACTCACCATCTCGATTCGTGAGGATCGTGTTCTTTTCTTGCTTATCCATTTAACCGGAGTGTCGTGTTTTCATTCGAGTTCTCTAATCTTATCAAGTTTTCCCTCCTTCCTCAACTGGAGAGCTGTCTGAAATCCTTCTTACCCATTGTGCCATTCTTTCAATAGTTCCGGAGGCAGTGTGTTGTTGATTTCATCAAGTAACATCCCATCTTCTCAAGTTCATGTTCTATTCCTTCCATGTTCAACCGGAGTACTGCCCGAATTCTTCCCCTCTCATCTTGTTTTAACCGGAGTGGTTTCGAATTCTATCTTGTCCATTAAACTCTTGATTCATGTCTTTGCAACCTTCAAGTTCTCGTAATGTTCCTTGTTCCTCTTTCTAACGGATTGTTTGCAATCTCGTTCATCTCCTTTGTATTCTTTCTTTCAATTTGTTCAACCTCTCAAGGTTCTTTGGTTTCACTCATTGGTCAAAGAAGCAACTTAGTTTTACCTCTTCTCTTCCTCTTCCATTTCTCTCCGGTGCCATCCTAGATCTCGGGACGAGATCCTCTTGTAGTGGTGGAGTGTTGTAACGCCCCGAGACCGACGCTCCAGAAGACTTCCAGCTATTCCGAGTTTCGTCGTGTGATTTGTTTTATTTGTTGCATTCATCCTTGCATCATGTGCATTGCATCATGTCATCATGCCATCATATCATTAATTTTTAAAACCTCAACTAAATAAATTGTATGGATTTTTCGATCCATTTAAATCGAGGGACTCACATGGTGACTTCTCTTTATAACATATCCTCCAATATTAGGGAGCTATATTAAATATTCCACTATTTTGGAATCACCAAAACACACTTACAAAATAATTTCGTTCCTTTTCTGCTTCAAGTTTGGTCTCCAACCTTGCCAATAATTTATTTCATCATTTTCCGGAGCTCCACCAAAAATCCAAACATTTTTGGACCTTCCCAAACCTCACTTCCTATTCAAATCATTTGAATTTAAATCAAATGAGTTTGAATTTAATCTTTCAATCATGGCCTTTCTATTTTTCTCGGAACAAACTCATTTTTTGCGAGTCCGGAAAAATTATCTCCATGTCCTACTTCTTCCCCTAACCCCTCTTTCTTTTCTTTCCTATCTCTGTTTTGTTTTTATTTTCTTTAGAGAGGGAGAAGAGAGCCTTGCAGCCCAGCCGGCCTCTTAGGCCCGGCCAACCTAAGCCGGCCCAAGGCCCAGCCGGTGCCCCTCTAACCCTAGCCGCAGCGCCCGATCCCCATCTCTCCCTCTCGTCTCCCCCTCCATCCTCGCGCCGCCAGGAGCCATCTCTCCCTCGTTCCCCCGCATCTCTCGCTCGATCCCCCTCCTCTCGCCCTCTCCCTCGAGCTCCAACGGGGAACGCGTCGCCAGGCCGCCGCCCGCTCCTCCCTCGACCCCGCCAGAAGCGAGCGCTGCCGAGCAGCTCCTTCGCCTCCGCTTCATCGCCGTCCTCCATGGCGTCGCCTCCCCAAGCTCCACCCCGCCGGATCCACGTCATCGCCCCCGTCTCGAGCCCCGCCGACGTCCAGCCTCCTCGACCTCGACCTCGACCTCCTCTGCTTCCCTCGTCCTCGCTCGATCTCGAGCAGGGGAGCAGGCACGTCATCGCTCCCTCTGCCATGGAGCTCGCGTCCCCTCGCGTCGCGCCGCCGGTCTCCTCTTCGAGCACGAGCTCCACCTCCCCTGCTGCACGTCAAGGCCGATGCCGACCGCATCGTCCAACGCCAAGTCCCGGCCTCCTCTGCTTTGTGGCGACCACCACCATGGCCGCGGCTACCATCAACCAACCGCGCGGCTCGCCCCCTGTCTCGGCCGTGCCAAGTTCCCTGCTCCGCCTCCACACGCCGCCCGCACACGCTACCAACAGCCAGCAGCTCGAGCTGCCTCCATGCATCTCCGGTGACCTCCCGAGGCAGGGCCTTGACGAGTCCCTCGATGCCCTCCAGATGTGTCAATGCCTTTGTTTGAACCATGTACAACTACACGGTGATGCGCCAAGTACCCCTTCGGATCGCCAAGTTCATCTACGAAAACATGTACCATCTACCGTCGCCCGAAGACCCGTGTACCACTACCGACGCCGTGTACGACTACTTCCCACGACAACAATTGAACAACTACTTCCACTACACCCGAATACCGTGGATGCGACAAGTTCCTCTCCGGACATGTACGACTACCGTTGCCAAGATCGCGAGTACCTCTACCGTCGCCGTGAATGACTACTTCCCTCGACGACTCGAACCGCTCCGAAAACGCACGCTTCGAAGGTATAACCCCGAGACGCCGTCCGTGGACCGAATGCATGTGTTGTATGAGATGCACCCTATGTTTGCACCGTGCCCGTTTGCTTCATGCACGTTCCTCCTCGTTCGCCATGCCGATGAACCGTGGGAACCCGGTAACCGGGATCACCCCACCATCTCTAGCATGTTCCGCACATCCGCACGCCTCCTTTTGCACCGGTATCTCCATGAGTTACCGGGACCGGAATGTTGCCGTGGCACCATTTTTGTTTCGCCGCCGTGGCACCCTTTTTGTTCCGCCATGGTGACCAAACGCTTCATAACATGCTCATGTCAACATTTTCATAAAATTGCATAAAACTTGTATATGTCATCCGCATCATGATAACAACATTTAAAATGTTTAAACTTGTTGCTGCATTAAATTGCTAAATGCATATGGGGATTTACCGTATTTGTTGTTTTTATATCCGGCCCCATTTAAATTGTTTAGATGGTATAGTTTATATTATGCTTCACCTCTTGCCATGTTTAACAACAGTTAATATTGTTGGGTAGCTTAAACGAGAGATAACTAAATAATTGATGTGGTGTTCCGTCAACATGCACCTCGTTGCATATTGAGCTCCACTTAACTTGTAGTATTGTTTGTTGCACTTTGCCATGCCATGCCTCATTAAACCGGACATGCATCATACTTGTTTGTGCATCATGACTTGTTTATGCTTGTGTGTTTACTATGTTGTTTGTTTCTTTCCGGGTTGCTTCTCTCGTTAGCTTCGGTTTCGTTCCGGAGTTGTGAGGATTTGTTCTTCTACGACCGTTTGTCTTATTCTTGGATTCGTTCTTCTTCCTTGCGGGATCTCAGGCAAGATGATCATACCCTCGAAATCACCACTATCTTTGCTATGCTAGTTTGCTCGCTCTTTTGCTATGACAATGCTACGATGCCTACCATTTGCTTGTCAGCCTCCCAAATTGCCATGTCAAACCTCTAACCCACCATGTCCTAGCAAACCGTTGATTGGCTATGTTACCGCTTTGCTTAGCCCCTCTTATAGCGTTGTTAGTTGCAGGTGAAGATTGAAGTTTGTTCCTTGTTGGAACATGGAGATGTTGTTCCTTGTTGGAACATGTTTACTTGTTGGGATATCACAATATATCTTATTTAATTAATGCATCTATATACTTGGTAAAGGGTGGAAGGCTCGGCCTTATGCCTGGTGTTTTGTTCCACTCTTGCCGCCCTAGTTTCCGTCATATCGGTGTTATGTTCCCGGATTTTGCGTTCCTTACACGGTTGGGCTATAATGGGAACCCCTTGACAGTTCGCCTTAAGTAAAGCTCTTCCAGCAATGCCCAACATTGGTTTTACCATTTGCACTAACAACCTACCACCTTCCCTTGGGTTCTGCAGACTCAAGGGTCATCTTTATTCTAACCCCCCCGGGCCAATGCTCCTCTGAGTGTTGGTCCAAACTAGAGCCCTGTGCAGCGCCCCCTCGGGGAAACTCGAGGTTTGGTTTTAGTTGTACGGATTGCTCATCTGAGTGTGCCCTGAGAAAGAGATATGTGCAGCTCCTATCGGGATTTGTCGGCACATTCGGGCGGTGTTGCTGGTTTAGTTTTACCCTGTCGAAATGTCTTGTTGTACCGGGATACCAAGTCTGATCGGAACGTCTCGGGTGGAGGTCTATTCCTTCGTTGACCATGAGAGCTTGTGATGGGCTAAGTTGGGACACCCCTGTAGGGTATTATCTTTCGAAAGCCGTGCCCGCGGTTATGGGCAGATGGGAATTTGTTAACGTCCGGTTGTAGAAAACCCAAAGTTGACCTTATTTAAAATACATCAACCGCGTGTGTAACCTTGATGGTCTCTTCTCGGCGGAGTCCGGGAAGTGAACACGGTGTTGGAGTTATGCTTGACGTAGGTTGCTATAGGATCACTTCTTGATCATACTTTTATCGACCGTGCTTTGCCCTCTCTTCTCGCTCTCTTTTGTGATTGTAGCCACCATATATGCTAGTCGCTTGCTGCAGCTCCACCTCATTACTCCATCCTTCCTATAAGCTTAAATAGTCTTGATCTCGCGGGTGCGAGATTGCTGAGTCCCCGTGGCTCACAGATACTTCCAAAACCAGTTTGCAGGTGCCTATGTTACCGTGCAGATGACGCAACCAAGCTCAAGGAGGAGCTCGATGAAGATCTTGCCCTTTGTGCTGTTTCGTTCTAAGTTGATCAGTAGTGGAGCCCAGTTGGGGTCGATCGGGGACCTTTGTCGCATTTGGGGTTCTTCTTTTATTTTGGTTCCGTAGATGGACCTTGATTGTATCTGGATGATGTAATGCTTTATTCATGTAATTGTGTGAAGTGGCGATTGTAAGCCAACTATGTATCTCTTTCCCTTATGTATTACATGGGTTGTGTGAAGATTACCTCACTTGCGACATTGCTTTCAATGCGGTTATGCCTCTAAGTCATGCTTCGACACGTGGGAGATATAGCTGCATCGAGGGCGTTACAAGCAACATGGGCATTAAGTTCGATTACGCCTCTGTCTATCACCCTCAAACAAACGGTCAAGTCGAACGAGCCAATGGTCTTATTATGAGCGGCATTAAACCCAGACTAGTGCGATCTTTAAAAGAATCAGACACGCACTGGGTTGAGGAGCTTGACTCCATACTCTGGGGGATGCGGACCATGTCAAATCGCACTACCGGATACACACCCTTCTTCATGGTGTACGGCGCAGAGGTTGTGTTGCCCTATGATATTATTCATGACTCACCTCGAGTGGGCATGTACAAAGAGAGAGAGGCCGAGCTCGATCGGCAGGACAGTTTAGATGCCCTGGAAGAGGAGCATGACATCGCAAAAGCCCGCTCCGCATTTTATCAACAACAGGCTTGTAGGTATCAAAGCAGAGAAGTACGGACCAAGACTTATAATATTGGCGAACTCGTTCTACGTCTACTAGAGAAGAATAAGGACAAACTCAAGCCCAAGTGGGAGGGTCCCTTCATCATTGACAAAGTTCTCACCAGAGGAGCGTACCGCCTGCGTGATGCATCAGATAATTGCCTCGAGCCGAACCCATGGAACGAGGCCAGACTCCGAAGATTCTACGCCTAGCGTCGGACTCTTTGTTCATCTTCTTCCCTCTGTTCCTTTTTATTTACTTTTTAGCTCTCTTCTCGCTCCTTCTTTTGTAGCTCTAAAGCTTTTAGTGTAGCTATACTACACACTTGTGACACACTAATCTCCAAGTATGTGCACTCATTATACCTGGGGGCTTCTTATACAGAAGCTTAATATAATTATCTTCCAGGCATCAAGCTCATTGCATATGCATCCTTTTTTCCGTATGTACCCTTTTTCGCCATTATATGCATAGATATGAATTAAGTTTTGGCCAAGCTGGGTTACCTGGCTCTTGTGCTTATGCCCTACGTTCCCGTTAGTTCGGCTAGGGCATAAAGGGAGCACCTCTGCGATTGTTATTGCCGGGTACTCCGGATGTGTACCTCAGACTGGGTGAAGCCGAAAGCTAGCGTTCTTAAGGGAATATCCGGTCGGTTGACTAAAGATGTTTTTTACCTATTACAATATGAACCCCCAAATGTTACTATACTACGCTTTTTTGATCGCAGTTCGGACATGCACGTTAATGCATGCGTACCCAGGGAAAGGAACCCTTAACGGAACTATTCTCTCTGGAAGATGTTGCTTACTATCCATGTAATATAACATAGCTAGTTGGGTACTTGTCTGTTCAAGCGACTATGACTCCTATGCCTGGTTTCCATGCGTACCCCGGTTTATATTACCGAGCGGGTATTCGGAAACACTCCAGACTGTCACGGTCCGGAGGCTAAAGCAAAATGGTCTACCATGACAAATGTTTTACAATCCGGCTAGGGACAAATATGTCAATTGAAGTACATAGTCACTTAGACTCAAATGCTTCTTCTTCTATGCCATCCAACATGTTGTCTAGCCTGCAATCCTGTTGGGAATATTTTGCGGCTAATTCTACCTGGTCATATACTAGACTAACTGGAATTTCTTTCCCATCTGACCCTAAAGGTCTGACCTGGGCCATATGATTCGGATCGAGCTTGGTATACTGTGTTTTCACCATGGCCCAAGCTTCCCTCGCACCTTCTCGACAGGCAGATATCTTCCATAGTCAGAAATGCCGCCGCGCTCCCTTGAATAGCTGTACAAGCTCCCCCATACTTCCTGGTAGGGAGGCGGATAGCCACAAGGCCTTGGCGACACTCCGCATGACCTGCCGAACTTGCTCGTGCAGTTGCGAAAGCTCTTGTAGCAGATCGCCTGAGGATCCGGGCATCTCCTCTTCGGGACGGCCAGTGAGCATACCTACAGACATAACTCTGTTAGTTCATTTCTTTGCCGAACTATATAAATGTTTGTTTGAGCACATACTAAAAATGCCGCGTTGAAGCCTCTTATTTTCCTTCACGGAGTCAGCCAGCTGGGCCCGAACATCTTTCAATTCCTTGCCCAGTTGGGTATTGGCATCTTGGAGTTTGTTTTTCTCCTGAATGACCCGTCTAAGTACACGCTCGCTAGCGGCCAATTGCCTTTGAGATCCTTGTTCACCCTCTCGTGGGATTCCCGAATTCTGTTCTGGATTATCTGAGGATTTTGTCATTAGATATGGTTAGCGTTACTAGTCTATACATACAATGTTGTTTTTTCTCAATTCGGGAATACATACCAGTGGATGCCTTTTCGGATCTTGACAGCTCGGCTGTAGCGGCCGTTAGCTGGGTTCGACACTTGTCCAGCTCTTGAGACAACAGGTTGTTCTTCTCTGAGAGCACCTATTAATACAATGATCCTTAAATCAGTTGTACCAACTGTTTCAAGTCTCAGGGGCTACTAATATACATAATTATCAGATTTTCATACTTACCCATATATCTTTCAAATACTGGTATGTGGCTCTAGCAAGCCCATCCTGAGCGGCTTGGATGTATGCATCACCCTAGTTGAAGGCATTGAAAGCCTCTTCTGAAAAATCAGGGTCGCGGAGTGCGGCCCGTTGGCGCCGATGATTCATAGCGCTCTCCACTTCAGAATTTGTAACGGACATTCTATCCAAATCCTCTGTATGAGGATAGACCGGTATCACTTCCATGTTAGCCTCTGTCCTCAAGACCGGGTCTGGAACCCGGCTTGTAGAGGCACGGCTGGCAAGATCCCCGGACATAGTCCGGCAGATGTTCTTTCTGCTAAAACACAATGGATAGTGTCATACTTTAAGATGACAATCACAGAACGTGTTTAATACCATACCTCCTTGATGACGGCTTGGCGCTGTTTCTATTTGCCTTTCTTTTTGATGGCCTACCCGGCACGAGCGCCCCTTGTCGATGAGTCACCTCGGGTTCGGCATGGCGCGCCGATCGTCTTCCCTTTAGAGCATAAGAACTGTGCAGTGGGTGAGACGGAAGGAATAAATCCTTTTCGGAAGATGTCTCCTGTTTACTTACATGCGATGCAGGGAGGAGGCCGGGATAGTCAGCAATGATGGCCACTTTTGTGCCGCCACAACTTGCCTGCTAAAACACCCCTTCCACGAGCTCCACGAATATATTCGGATCCTCTTCGAATCCGGGGTCGAGGGCCCGGTTATGGTCCTCTGGATGTGGTGTCGGGCTATGGAACTCCCTGGTTATTTTCTGCCATTGTTGTTATAAATGAACGGAGTGAATATTTATGAAAAAAGACTCAGGGAATGAATAGAGTAGAGGAATGGATGGCAGCTCACCCAGCTGGGAGGGTTGTACATGGAAAATCCATCCCGTGGCTTAATGCGGATGAACTCCTCTCTTTCCCCCTTGTATAAACCGGACAGTATTTCCACCAGAGCGGTGGTGGAGTCTGGACCCTTCCGACCGCAGCGGGTGGTGTCGTCTTCTCCATTGAAGTGCCACATGGGACACCCTCAGTCGAGTGGCTGAACCCCCCGCATTATGGATATCGCCATAACCTCGACTATTGATAGTCCGGACTGAGCAAGCGTTCTTATCTTGCTCATCAATTGAAGGACCTCCCTGATATCTTCCTCTCTGAGGCTCCAGGGACGCCAGTTGAGGCGTTTCTTCAGCAGAGCATTTGTAAACTCAGGAAGACCCATTCGGATTGGGTCAGGAAGGGAGACGTCCTCAATATAAAACCACTCGGAAGGCCATTCTTCGGATGCCTTCTTCGGTGTGCGGGATAAGTATACGGTCCCGGCGATGCGCCATATCTCGGCTTTGCCCACTTGGAATATTGATCCCTCTTGATTATGGGGGACAAGGCAAAACAACTTCTTCCATTGCTCGAAATGGGCTTCGCAACCCGGAAATAGCTCGCAAAGAGCGACGTAACCTGCGATGTGCAGGATGGAGGCAGGTGTGAAGTTTTGCAGCTAGAGGCCATAGCACTCCAGAAGCCCGCGGAGGAACGGATGGATTGGAAATCCGACACCCCTCAGTAAGTGGGAAACAAGGCATACTCGCTCCCCCTGGATGGGTTGGGAAGGTTCTCCGCTTGCTCCCCGTTATCGAAGGAAGCCAATCCAGTTCGAACGGGTACTAGATATGTAGGAGGTAGAAACCCTTGAGTATGCAACTTTGCTAATAGGCCGTGGGATACGGTACACTTCTCCCAATCGCCCGGCTTGGTGCTGCGAGGGCGGGAGGAAGAGCTGCGAGCACCGGCCATGTTGGAGGGGTTTTTTCGGGCACGCTCTGATGATTCCTCGCTTGGGAAAGATGGTGTGGATTGGATCTGACGACCCTCGTCTCTTTAATAGACAATTTATTTACATGGTTCGGGTGGCAAGTATAAAAATGCCCCGACTTCTCGCATTCGTTCGACACATGGAAGCTGAGACTATTAGGGTACAGAAGCTGGTGAGCGTAACATTAAATGGGAAGCCGGACACTGCTCTTTACAACAGGTACTTTGAAGAGTTCGGAGAAGAAACCCGCCTTTCAATGCCGAAGACAATCTACGCGCCGGACTCATCGTCATTGAAGCCTAGTTCGGGGGCTACTGAGGGAGTCCTGGATTAAGGGGTCCTCGGACAGCCGGACTATGTGCATATGCCGGACTGTTGGGCTATGAAGATACAAGATAGAAGACTTTGTCCCGTGTTCGTATGGGACTCTCCTTTGCATGGAGGACAAGCTTGGCAATTCGGATATGAAGATTCATTTCTCTATAACTGACTCCGGTGCGGTGTCTATATAAATCGGAGGGTTTAGTCCATAGGAAAAAACAATAATAATCATAGGCTAGCTTCTAGGGTTTAGCATCTACGATCTCGTGGTAGATCAACTCTTGTAATACTCATATCATCAAGATCAATCAAGCAGGAAGTAGGCTATTACCTTCATCGAGAGGGCCCGAACCTGGGTAAACATTGTGTCCCCCGCCTCCTGTTACCATTAGCCCTGGACGCACAGTTTGGGACCCCCTACCCGAGATCCGCCGGTTTTGACACCGACAATGAGACTCCGGACTTTATGAAAAATAAAAGAGGCCAAAGAAGCCCAATAAAAAAAGAGGCCAAAGAAGCCCACCAAAATAAAAAAAAGAGAAAAAAGAAAAGAAAAAAATAAATGAGAGAAAAAGAGAGAAGGGACAATGTTACTATCCTTTTACCACACTTGTGCTTCAAAGTAGCACCATGATCTTCATGATAGAGAGTCTCCTATGTTGTCACTTTCATATACTAGTGGGAATTTTTCATTATAGAACTTGGCTTGTATATTCCAATGACAGGCTTCCTCAAAATGTCCTAGGTCTTCGTGAGCAAGCAAGTTGGATGCACACCCACTTAGTTTCTTTTGATGAGCTTTCATACATTTATAGCTCTAGTGCATCTGTTGCATGGCAATCCCTACTCCTCGCATTGACATAAATTGATGGGCATCTCCATAGCCCGTTGATTAGCCGCGCCAATGTGAGACTTTCTCCTTTTTTGTTCTCTCACATAATCCCTATCATCATACTCTACTCCACCCATAGTGCTATATCCATGGCTTACGCTCATGTATTGCGTGAGGGTTGAAAAAGCTGAAGCGCGTTAAAAAGTATGAACCGATTGCTTGGCTGAAACTGGGGTTGTGCATGATGGGAGCATTTTATGAGACGAAAATGAAGCATAGCCAAACTATATGATTTTGTAGAGATAAGCTTTCTTTGGTTATGTTATTTTGATAAGACATGATTACTTTGATAGTATGCTTTAAGTATTACTATTTTCATGTCAATATTAAACTTTTATCTTGAATCTTATGGATCCGAACATTCATGCCACAATAAAGAAAATTACATTGAGAAATATGTTAGGTAGCATTCCACATCAAAAATTCTGTTGTTATCATTTACCTACTCGAGGACGAGCAGGAATTAAGCTTGGGGATGCTTGATACATCTCCAACGTATCTATAATTTTTGATTGTTCCATGCTATTATATTATCTGTTTTGGATGTTTAATGGGCTTTATTGTGCACTTTTATATTATTTTTGGGACTAACCTATTAATCGGAGGCCCAGTCCAAATTGTTATTTTTTGCCTATTTCAGTGTTTGGCAGAAAAGGAATATCAAATGAAGTCCACACGGAATGAAACTTTTGGGAGAGTTATTTTTGTGATAAACACAATCCAGGAGACTTGGAGTGGACGTCAGGGAAGCAACGAGGTGGCCACGAGGGTCCAGGGCACGTCCTACCCCCTGGGCATGCCCCTACCCTCGTGGGCCCCTTGTGGCTCCCCTAACCGACTTCTTTTGCCTATATATACCCATATACCCCGAAAACATCCAAGAGCACAATAGATCGGGAGTTCCGCCCCCGCGAGCCTCTATATCCACCAAAAACCTCTCAGGAGCCCGTTACGGCACCCTGCCGGAGGGGGATCCCTCACCGGTGGCTATCTTCATCATCCCGGCGCTCTCCATGACGAGGAGGGAGTAGTTCACCCTCAGGGCTGAGGATATGTACCAGTAGCTACGTGTTTGCTCTCTCTCTCTCGTGTTCTTGATTTGGCACTATCTTGATTTATCGCAAGCTTTGCTATTATAGTTGGATCTTATGATGTTTCTCTCCCTCTACTCTCTTGTAATGGATTGAGTTTTCCCTTTGAAGTTATCTTATCGGATTGAGTCTTTAAGGATTTGAGAACACTTGATGTATGTCTTGCATGTGCTTATCTGTGGTGACAATGGGATATTCACGTGATCTACTTGATGTATGTTTTGGTGATCAACTTGCGGGTTCAGTGACCTTGTGAACTTATGCATAGGGGTTGGCACACGTTTTTGTCTTGACTCTCCGGTAGAAACTTTGGGGCACTCTTTGAAGTACTTTGTGTTGGTTTGAATAGATGAATCTGAGATTGTGTGATGCATATCATATAATCATACCCACGGATACTTGAGGTGACATTGGAGTATATAGGTGACATTAGGGTTTTGGTTGATTTGTGTATTAAGGTGTTATTCTAGTATGAACTCTATGATAGATCGAACGGAAAGAATAGATTCGTGTTATTTTACTACGGACTCTTGAATAGATCGATTTAAAGATTGAGGTGGTTTCGTACCCTACAATAATCTCTTCGTTTGTTCTTTGCTATTAGTGACTTTGGAGTGACTCTTTTTTGCATGTTGAGGGATAGTTATATGATCTAGTTATGTTATTATTGTTGAGAGAACTTGCACTAGTGAAAGTATGAACCCTAGGCCTTGTTTCCTAGCATTGCAATACCGTTTACGCTCACTTTTATCATTAGTTACCTTGCTGTTTTTATATTTTTAGATTACAAAGACCTATATCTACCATCCATATTGCACTTGTATCACCATCTCTTCGCCGAACTAGTGCACCTATACAATTTACCATTGTATTGGGTGTGTTGGGGACACAAGAGACTCTTTGCTATTTGGTTGCAGGGTTGTTTGAGAGAGACCATCTTCATCCTACACCTCCCATGGATTGATAAACCTTAGGTCATCCACTTGAGGGAAATTTGCTACTGTCCTACAAACCTCTGCACTTGGAGGCCTAGCAACGTCTACAGGAAGAAGGTTGTGTAGTAGACATTAGGCATCAGCAATGCTCCTCGGCAGATCCAAAATGCGCCTGGAGAACTCTAAACCCGGGTCAGCAAAATATATATCTTCCTTGTAAATTTACTCCGCATGAGAAAGGCCTTACCAACTGCTATCTGCCTCGCCTATTGGATCTCCTCGCGAGCGTCCTGGGCTTCAACCCGGGCTTGTTTCGCGCTTTCTAGCGCTTTGGTGAGCTCGGAGGCTTGTTCTGAACTCTTCTGCTCCAAGGACTTGCACTTGGCGACGACGTACTTGAGCTCCTATTCGACCTCCCCCACCCGCGCCTCATGTCTTCGGCGGGTGGTTTGCTCCACCTCTAATTCCTTGTTCGCTTTGTTAGCGGCCACCTTGCTCACCTCCGCCTCCTTCTTGTCTTGGGCGAGGGCGCTCTTGAGGGACTCGACCTCGGCTGCGCCAACTGTGAGTATATTTGTAACATTTTAGTCAGTATAAAAGATTAACACACATATCACTTTCGGGTATGTCATAGTGCTGCATACCTTGAGTTTCCTAAACCGCTTGTTGATGCAGTCGAGTGCCTCATCGGATAGTCGAAGCTTCCGATTGAGCTCGGCAACCTCTGCGGCCTGGGCAGTAGCCGCCAACATAGAAGCATGTCCAATAACATAGTACGATACATTATCAATTTGATTTTGATCCTCTATCCAGATTGTTCTAATCTAGACAAAGTCTCGGGGGCTATTGTATATATGCAGGTTCAGCATTATATAAATACCCAAAAAAACTTGTAAAGAGTATTACATCGCGTACCTCAAAGCCCGTCAGTAGGCTGTTGAAAGCTTCGGTCAGTCTGCTCTTCACGGACCGAACCTTTTCCATAACCGCACCCATCAGGGTGCGGTGTTCCTCCACAATGGGCGCATGTTGCAGTGCTTCCTGCAGAGTGTCAGCGGCCTTCGGATTGACAGAGGCCACAGACAGAGTTGCTGCTCCTCTCCCTCTGTCGAAGGGGGATGTTGGTCCGAACCCGGAGCTGTAGTGGTCTCCGGGACGGTGTTCGGCAAGGGCCCAAACTGTCGAGGCTCCCCACCCTGGGTGGTCATGGGGTTCACCGTGCCCTACTTTACAATGTCCGAGGTGTTATCCTCGAGCGCCTTCTGGACGGCCTCGTCCACTCCTCCTTGGCCAGGAGATGCCCTTTGAGATGACACCTCGGTATCCTCCATGGTAGGAGGAGAAGGCAAGCGATGGTCTGTCACTCTCCACCTCTTTAGGTGCTAGAGAGTTACCCTCCAAAGAGGAGGGAATCAGGATCTCGCACGGAGGGTTGAAAAGCAAAGAAAAGATTTGATTTATATAACAGAGGCAGAATAAGTAATAATTGAACAAGTAAGTTTTCGATACTTACGTTTCGGCCAGGGGCTTATCCCTTTGGATCCTCTTCGGGCTGTGTTTGGACTCTGAGTCCGAACTATCCGAGAGGACTACCCTCCCCTTCTTCGGCGTCGCACCCTCCAGGTTTTCGGAGGCTGTCCTCTTCCCCCTCCTCATCTTGAGTGGGGAGTCGCTCTCCACTTCCTCCTCCTCCTCTTCGTCCTCGTCTTCCTCATGAGAGGAGATGATCTCGGTCACTTTGGACACTGCGTTCGAAGGACCTTTGCAGCGGGGCCCATCCTTGGGCCCCTTGCCCTTCTTCGTGATCTTCTTGTCTAGCGCCTGATAGGGCATTGGGACCAGCATCTCCTCCAGCTGAGGAGTGACTAGGTCTTCGGGCAACGGAGCCAGACTCTTAATCCACTCTGACTTCTTGGTCCAGCCCTGCAAAAAGGCGGGCTCTTGAGTTTTGTATTGATCGAATACATAAACTTGGTATATCTTCAGAAAATTAAACACTTACCGGAGTGGCCGGATTCTTGGCGTTGAGGCCGACGTCTTCGGTCTCCATGGGCCAACTCTTCTGCGCCTTGAAGAGCAGCTTCCACATTCCCTCATGCGTTGTGCCGAGGAAAAGCTGTAGCGTCCGCGGCTCCTCCGATTGAACTCCCACATGGCGGAAGTCCGGCGCTGGCAGGGGAGAATGCGGTGGAAGAGCATAATTTGCACTACATTGGTTAGACCAACGTTTTTGCTCAGCACGTTGGTGATACGCATTTGCAGCGTCTGCACCTCCGTCTAAGACCCCCAGTCGTGGCCCTTCGCGGTCCAGGAGACGAGCCTCATGGGGGGTCTGGATCTGAATTCTAGGATCGCCGCCCACTTAGTGCAGCACGGCTCAGTGATGTAAAACCTCTCCTGTTGCCCGATCTTGACGGTCTCCACGAAGGCCCTCTTGGGCCACATGGCGTTGGGCAGCTTGCTGATCATAGCTCCGCCGCAGTACGCATGCTGCCCGTCGACCACCTTCGGCTTCACATTAAAGACCTTCAGCCACTAGCCGAAGTGTGGGTGGATGCGGAGAAGAGCCTCACACACGATGATAAACGCCGAGATGTGGAGGAAGGAGTTCAGGGCTAGATCATGGAAATCTAGCCTGTAATAGAACATAAGGCCGCGGACAAATGGGTGGAGTGGAAAACCTAACCCTCTAAGGAAGTGGGGAAGAAAGACGACCCTTTCGCCAGGCTCCGTAGTGGGAATGATCTGGCCATTGGGAGGGATCCTATGCACGATGGTGGCGGCGAGGTATCCCGCACTCTGGAGATCCTTTATCCTCTTCTCCGTGACGGAGCATGCCTCCCACTTGCCTTTGGAACTGGATCCGGCCATGGTCGGAGGAGGTGGTGATGGTGGTGAGAAAGACAGAAACTTTTTGATCGCGGAGAGCTTGGGATATTGGAAGGCAGAGGAGACTGGAAGGCATGGGGAAGAAAAGAGAAATCTATTTCCCTCTTATAGGCGGTGAAAATGCCAACCGTCACCCCACTTGCGCCTTGAAGCTCGCCTATTCCCAATGAAAGTGTGTGCCGTAAACGGTTGGATTATTCAAATTTTATTGATGTGCAATCCCGTATTAAGTGGGCATGATCTCCAATTTGACAGGATGGGCCAATGGGGCTTGGCCTCGAAACATGGAACGCGGGATGTAAAAACAATTCAAAACATCGAACGATCAAGTCTGACGCTTCACCGAAAAAAGTTGTCAGTAAAAGACACTATTCTTATTTTTTTATATTAGTAGAATTCCCGTGTGTTGCCACGGGCTTTTGAAATATTTCATTGAAGATATGTAAACATAATGCATGTTAATTTTCTCACGTAGAGAAAATATAGCACGACACAATCAGGTAATAATTGAAGTACACTTTACTTGCAATGTAAATTAATTAAAAAGTTAATTTGTGGATGTATAAATATAATACGATTATCTAACCAAAAATCTGTTACAAATTAAAATCTACTTGATGCGCTTACGAAATTCTCGCACAATATCAGAAAGGTTGTCTATCCAATTTTTTAGCTTACCTACCCAGCCTTATCCTGACCTCAGCCACTCTCTCACCACACCCACACATCTCACTCTCTCACCCACGCACCCCTCACTCTCTGTCCTATGTCGACAATACATAAACGATGAAAGTGACCATCATGAATTACATTCTTCCTCATCTCTCCATCCAAATAGAATTTCCTAACATAGTTTCACCAACTTCTTCTATTTATGTGATGAAATGTTGTAAACGAAATGTTGTAACATTTTCTGTCGGACATCCCTCTAAACACTGCAACCTCCGCCACCTGAGATGTCTCGTACCCCGCCTTCAAATCTGTTAATCCCCTACCCCTTTCTCAGCCAGGGATGTCCCACCTCTGGTTCTTCTTCTACCTCATGTCGCCACTGCGTTTTTATTCGACCACTCTGTCAACCCGCCCACCTCTCCCTGCCTAACCACCTGCCACCCTATAGCTAGCGAGTTTTGCCGCACGCCGCCCCTTGCTTGAGTCACCACCTCCATCGATGCTAGCCATCCCTCTAAAACCTACCACCATATTTGGTGCCCACGATCTCCCACACCTCGCATTTGAGACCATTAACCTCTTGTCTTTCCTCCACTGCCAACACCCCCTCATATTTGAGACTGTTAACCTCTTATCTTTCCTCCACCGCCAACACCCCCTGGTGCGACTACTATTCTTATTCCTCTCTCCGCCTACCTTTTCTTTGCCCACTCTATTAACCTGCCTACCTCTACCTACGGAACCTCCCCCCCCCCACTGCCATCCACTACCTCATCGCACCCTACCCGAGCCATCACCTCCGCCGCCGGCCAACCCTCTAAATCATACAAATATCGAGTGCCGGCGACCTTCGACACCACAACCTCAATGGTTGGACATATATGAAAAAAAAGAAGGATCGAGATGGTTCTTTGAAGAAGTCATACCATGTGTTGAATCGCATCTTCATGGATCATAGGCATACTCTCTTCTCTCGCCTTCGGTATCATCTAATTATTTTCAGCCAGTAAATATTGTCAACGCAAATAAAATCCTTATAAGCAACTAAAAAAGTACCAGTGCTTAATCTTCTAATTAGACCAGTTATTTCCGTCAATGAGAATAGAATTATTATCAGCAATAAAAGGAGTTGCCACATAATATTGCTTCAACACTGGTCACACAATTTCAGAGTTCAGAAACTGCTTTTAGAAATAAGTTCAGATTGGCCTTGAACTTGGCATGAATAAACTATAAAAAGAATACAATGTAAATTAGTTAGTTCACTTGTTGGAGGAGTTGTTCTGCTTCATGGCGCACAATGCATCCACCCCCGTCACTTTAAGATGAAGAGCGGAGAACCTCTTAGTCATCTTGTTTATGTTAGTACGTACATGTCCTCCATGCATGAGGCTAAACCGGGTCTTTGCGTTGGATACCTTCCCGTTGATCTCCATGTACCCGCACTGCAGCTCCAGCCGCAGTGACGGCCGGACGAACCCCCATTCAGAGACACTCTACACAACATCTTCCACCAGCCTCTCTACCTCTGGGAACCACTTCGTCAATGGACATCATCGACAGAAAATCCTGAGCAGAACCATTGACACAGAATTAGAAGCCATTGGCTGCTGAACAAGATCAAGATTGCCATGGGGTTCAGAACTTTATACATCATAGACATGTCATGTAGGCATATGTTACCTTTGCTCCATGTGGAAAACTCGTGACAAACCATGTGGACTATTTCATCTATGAAACCAATTAAAAAACTATGGTTAAAAATGAAGAAGCTTATAAATGGCTAATGAAGTTGTGTTAAAATATGATAAGTCAAGGGAGTGACCATTGTGTCGCAACCTGAAGCATTCCATTAGAGATAATCCCTGCACCTACTAAAATTTGAAAAGAGCAGAACATCGCTCAAGCAAGGAGATAAATGGTACTCTTTGTTAGAAATTGAACAAATGAAAGAAAAATTGATAACTGAAATAACGAAATGAAATATGATAGCTATCATTTCTGATACTGGGAAGCTACAAAATAGAAAACTACATTTAGATGGGAAAAATCAAATATCCTAAACCATGGAAAAATTATAGCTATGGTTTCCTCTTTTTTCTCTTCATGTCATTATGAACTCTTGTAACTCTCCTATCTATTGTGCTCGGTTGCTTCCATGTTTGTTGTGAATTCCAATTTTAAACTATGTTATCTTCTCCAATAGCTCCTCCATGGTTTCGTACCCCCCTGATGATCAGAAAATTGTAAGGAAGCTATACTAACTTATCAGCAATGATGGTAGAATGACTAGGAAGATCGTTAAGTGTGTGGCACCTGGAGCAGATAAGAATGCTTCGGATCGTCGAGCCATCTTTGAATTTCCTCTCGTTCTTGTCAGATGCAACCTTTACTTCTCCCACATTCTCACCTTATGTCTGTTAGTACAAGTTAAAGTGAAACTCAATCCCTCTGCCCCAAAACTTATATAACCAACATTTTAAGACAATGAAGTTAATATAAATGTTTGGTTACGGAGTTCAAATCCAGCAGGGATAACCTCATCTTCCATGTGACTTTTCAGGCATAAGCCTATATTTATATGACGAAGCAAATGAAACCTTGACCAAATTCAAGGAAATTAGTATCTGTTATTTCCTTGCATGAAAATTGCCAGAACTTGTAGGCCTAGAGACAACGCCGTACACCATGATCACTTCATTCATAGTTCAATTACAGTATGAATGAGTACATGCTTGAATTCCAAACACCAATACACACCACGTGAGTAAAATAGGCAGTATATTTCTGACTACACATACACAACGCTAAGATGTACACTACCCAGATAAATATCTAAAGCATCAAAATTGCGTACCTTGCCAAGCATGAGAGCCGGAATCACTCTGCAAAGAAAACCCCAAATGAGAAAAAACTACTTAGTGCAAGTTAGTCAGGCAGAGCGCATGCGCAAGAAGCGAGTTGAACTTGTGCAAAAGAAGATGTATAAGGACGTACGTACCCGACGACACGACGGCCGCCGTCGAGCACAGGTAGCAGTTGAACGTCCGCCGCAACACGTTCGTTTGCACACATCTCCTAAAATATGAGGGCAGCGGGCGGCGGGTGGAGACGGGAGACGATCGAGAGGAGCGGTGGTGCGGGGTGGTTTTTTTGGGTGCGTGCATGGGGGTGCGGGAGGGGACGAAAAAACCGGATGAAAGTGGTGGGAGGAAAAAAACCATGGAGACTATTCTACCAATTGAGACATTAGGAGTAGAGATTAATTATGATATAATAACTCACCCACGAATTTCAGCAAGGCTGTTGGTGAGTTCATGGACATACGAGTAATACGAATACAACCTAGAAGCCAAAACATCAACAGTCCTCCTGTTGAGATTCTTCAAACGAGCAATGCTAGCGCTTGCACATGCTTTAACCTGAAGAGAACATCAAATTGGTATGTTTCACTAATGATGACACAGTGGAGGAAATTCTTGAACATACCTCATCATATTTCTTGTGATCTATAAGGAAAATCAACACAAGCAGGTCGCAGTATATTTTAATCTCTGGGAGTCCATGCTTAATTGAAACTTGAGCCGCTAGAGCTGCAACATCAACATCCATCTCACTGCTATCTTCCTACAAGAGGTAACTCCATATGAATATCAATCACCTTTGAGCAAGAGAATACTCTAGTTTCAAAATATTGACGTGTACAGAATTAAACAAAAGCAAGTTCTAATCCCCTACGCACCAAGCATGAGATTGCGAATTACCAATTAAGCATCAGAATAGAAGGAACCTGGTTCGACATAAACTTCAATAGTGAAACTCAATTGCAAAATATGGAATTACTCGAGCCTCATACTGTATCATCATACACTAATAGTTGCTTTGTGGTTGCAGTAATGATCTAGATTATGAATTCTAATAAGCCAGGTAATCCAGAATTATCTGAAGTCATACATAACATGAGATACCCAAGACTGTCAATTACCAATTAATCGTTAGAATAGAAGGAACCTGATTTGTCGTGAACTTCAACAGTGGAACTGAATTCGAAAATCTAAAGGCTCGCATTGCATCACCACGCAGTAGCCGGCTAACAGTTACTCTACTACAATGGCCTAGATTATGAGTTACCATTTACTTCTAAAAGGCCTATAAATCCAAAATGATATACCATGTCAATCGGCAGCCAGGACACATTTAACACATGTAGATTAACAAACATAGCATTAGATGCTCACGTCCTTGACACTGTCATCATATTCAGGCATAATTGCGTGTTTATTCCAAATCACGAGAGATCTGAAGTTGCAGGCAGAAAAATACCTTGGGGAGGAGCGGGGAGAAGCGGGTGAAGGCCTCGGAGGAAGGGGGCAGCGCGAAGGCGAGGAAAGCCGCGATGTCGGGGGCAACAAGGCGGCGGTGAGGCGGACGATGCGGGAGATCCGGCAGACCTCCTTGGTCAGCGACCCCGCCTCGACCACGGACGGGATCTCCTTCAGATATGCAGGTACGGCGAGGCAAACACACATGAGCTACCGCCCGCTGAGCGGCCACAGCGTCGAAAGCTGAGCTAGGGTTTTGGGGGATATGAGGACTGGGGGCGAGACGGACAGGCTACTCACGCTGTAGGGTGGAGAGAGCGGGCGCGACCGCGTCGTCGGCCAAAGGAGCGGTGGCGAGGGCGGGCTAGGTGGAGTCGTTCATCTCAACGACCTCCGACATCGCGGCGTCCATGACAAGGTTGAGGTGGGGGGAGGGGCAGTGTGTGCGGTGCAAGAGGGGGAGTGAAAGGAAGGCCGGAGGAGGGGGTATTGTAAGGGGTAAAATTAGCAGTAACAGATCGATGAATATGAGTGTTTAATCCGGTGAATCGGTGACCAACTCGAGGTTTTTTTATTCCATAGGACAATGCCTGTGCGTTGCCACGGGACAATAAAGATAAAGACACTGATCAATATTGTGTGCCCTCTCCGATGAATATGAGTGTTTAATCCGGTGAATCGGTGACCAACTCTTGTCTTTTTTGTTTTTGTCCTAATGCTGTAGAGAAAAAAAAAATCTACATGAGTTGATCACCTCGCAAATGTTATTTTCCTTACAATTTGCCTGTATGAGAACACACCAATTATCATATTGGAAGAACCGCAGAACTAATGAGCCATGGCAACCCTCTCCTTCTTCTTAGAATCATCATCATCATTCTTGTTTTTTGTGTCCTAAAGCTATAGAGAAAAACAAAAGCTACATGAGTTGATCACCCCTTAAATGTTCTTTTCCTTCCAATTTTCCCGTATTAGAACACACTAATTACCAGATTAGAAGAACCACACAACTAATGAGCGATGGCAAATTAATTTGAAGAACAAGGATTTGGCCGACCTCAATGGAACATGGACCAAGCTGTAGTGTTCTACCTTTCCCGTGGTCCTCCTTGGTTGGTAGTGATGATCCTCTCCAAGTCCTTAGTCACTTGCAAGCTTCTGCAAAATGAATGTTGTATCAACAGGTGCAGTTTTCTTCTTTTTCTAATTTACAGGCTAAGTAAACATTTGTAGGTTGTTTCTATTTGCAACAATAATTCCTATTGCCACAAAAAAAAATCAAAATATCTAGCATTTAGTTTAAACATAACATCCTTGCAAAAAATATAGTTTAAACATGACAATTGTTGTGACTTCTAAACTTCTAGAACTTCCTTCTATTTGGTGTCTTGGGTATGAGTAAGCAAAATGTTCGGTCTGAAAAGACACAAGGTGAATGAGAGCACAAAATAGAGTAATATCAAAATTACATGCACACTTATACACATAATCAAATAAGACTGAAGAAGAAATATGTTCTTTAATCATATGTACAGAGGCATACAGCCATTTAACTAAACGTGTACTGATCTGTTCTTCCAAATTGTCTACAATGAATTCACTACTCATCTAAATGACTTTCTTTCTTTGTCTTTGCACTGAGAACTTATAACTCATAAATTGGAAATTTGACACCAGCAACGAAAGAGTGGCTCACCATTCTCAGCAATTCCTCCCTCATATGGATATCATGTAGCGATCTAGCAGACATGGTAAGACCCACCAACTATGAGATCTGGATAGTAAAACACACCACCTCATGCCACTTCAAATATGACTCCCTTGATGAGAGCCCCATGGGCTTGCCATTTGAGTGGTGTGTTAGGTATTCAAAAGTTCAAAACTATCAGATTCATGCAAGCAAAAAAGGACTTCCTGCAAAAAGGGATTGATATCATATGAAGCAACTTACACGCATGATCTTAAGAGGATGCTGACAGATAGCATCTTCCCTGCTGCAGCCGCTGCAGTCAACGTGCTCAGTTGCCGAAAGCCGTAACGATGCCTTCCACCTCGGCCTCCTCCATTTTGCAATGATGGTGCGAGTGAGGGAGTCCTGGATTAGGGGGTATCTAGACAGCCAGACTATATACTTTGGCCGGACTGTTGGACCGTGAAGATACAAGACTCAAGACTTCGTCCCGTATCCGGATGGGACTCTCCTTTGCATGGAGACAAGCTTGGCGATTCGGATGTTAGATCTCCTTCTTTGTAACCGACTCTGTGTAACCCTAGCCTCCTCCAGTGTCTATATAAACTGAAGGGTTTAGTCCGTAGGACAGGAACAACAATCATAATCATAGGCTAGCTTCTAGGGTTTAGCCTCTACGATCTCGTGGTAGATCTACTCTTGTAATACTCATATCATCAAGATCAATCAAGCAGGAAGTAGGGTATTACCTCCATCGAGAGGGCCTGAACCTGGGTAAAACATCGTGTCCCCTGCCTCCTGTTACCATTAGCCTTAAACGCACAGATCGGGACCCCCTACCCGAGATCCTCCGGTTTTTACACCAACATTGGTGCTTTCATTGAGAGTTCCTCTGTGTCGTCGTTGCAAGGCTCGATGGCTCCTTCAATCATCAACAACAACGCGGTTCAAGGTGAGACTTTTCTCCCCGGACTGATCTTCATGTTCGGCAGCTTCGCACTGCGGGCCAATTCACTCGGCCATCAGGAGCATATCGACAGCTACGCCCCTGGCCATCAGGTCAGGTTCGGAAACTTGAACTACACGGCCGATATCCACGAAGACTTGATCTTCGACGGATTCGGGCCTACGCCAGGAGCGCCGAACAGTCACGGCGAGCACGGCTTAGACCTGCTGTCAGACAATACTCGGGATATCACACCTGCACGAGCTCCGAACCTAAATCCGGGGCAGATCACATCGACCGAGGACGGGTGGATGGACCCTGCCCCGGAGGCGGCATACTCATCGGCGGTAGAGCCGAACACAGACTCCACCCCCGAGGAAGTTTGTGTCACCGGACCCCCGGACTTGTGTCCGACTGTAGGTTCCAGACCGCGCGCCCCCGGGCCCGCTGAATTCGGGTGGGCTCCGGTAATGGAGTTCGCTGCTGCAGATATCTTCCAGCACTCGTCCTTCGGCGACATGCTGAATTCATTAAGGTCTCTCTCTTTGTCAGGAGACTCTTGTCCGAACTATGTCCGGCTCGAGGGGGAAGCAGGCGACGAAGAAATTCGTTGCCCACCCACCACCCACTTCATAGCCACTATCGATGACGTAACAGACACCCTTGACTTCGACTCCGATGACACCGACGGTATTGACGTCGGTGCAGGGGACGATTTGGAACCACCGCCCATGGGGCGCTGGACTGCCACCTCATCATATGATATATACATGGTGGACACGCCTAAGGAGGACGACGGCGACAAAAAAGACACAACGGAGGATAAAACCCTCAGACAAAAGCCAAAATGACGGCGCAGACGCCGTTCTAAGTCCAGCCACATGAAAAATAGCGATAACAGCACTAGAAGGATCGACACCCCAATCAACTCCAAAGGCAACAGCGACCAGATGGACCCAGTGATGGAGCAGGATGATCTAGGTCACGCCAAACACAGCCCGGAGCAGACGCCCGATCACAGCGATCCAGAGGGCCGAACTCATCAACCTGCCTCGGGAGAAGAGCACAGCCTGGACGGCAATGCATTCATCATCCCAGAAAAACGTTTGGAATGATATAACCTCCACAGAAGGCTTATGGCCACTGCGAGAAGTCTAAAGAAGCAGAAGCAAAGGCTTAAGGTCGTGCAGGAAACGCTCAACCACAGATGGAATAAAGTGCTGGGCACTGAAGAAAAATACGGCGACGATCGCCACACAAAGAGCTACCCAAAGCGCAAGCTGCTGCCAGATTTCGACGATGAGGCCATTCCGCCAAAGAACAATACGGCCAGTAGGCCGGACCAACCACTTCATGACCGCAATAGAGTAGCTACTGACGCCGCACACAATTTATGTGAGCTCCTGGGCAAAAAGGCCGGCGCGACCAGGTCCATCTATGGATCCAGAGGACATGCTCCGGCGCAGGATTATGGTCACCAAAACGATCAGACTGATCGAATACCAGTTCGGAATCAGCACCGGACACAACAACAGTCAACAACATGCCACAACATGTCCAGATACAGAGGGGCTGCTCACCCTCTGTGCTTCACCGAAGAGGTACTGGACCACGAATTTCCACAGGGTTTTAAACCCATGAACATAGAGGCATATGATGGAACAATAGACCCCGAGGTCTGGATTGAGTATTTTATCCTTCATATCCACGTGGCTCGTGGGGACGACCTCCACACCATCAAATACCTTCCCCTCAAGTTGAAGGGACCAGCTCGGCACTGGTTGAAAAGCCTCCCCAAAAAATCAATCGGAAGTTGGGAGGAACTTGAAGACGCTTTCAGGGCCAATTTTTAAGGGACCTATGTCCGACCTCCGGACGCTGACGATTTAAGTCACATAATTCAACAGCCCAGAGAGTCCGCCCGCAAGCTTTGGAATAGATTCCTCACTAAGAAGAATCAAATTGTCGATTGTCCGGATGCTGAAGCCCTCGCGGCCTTCAAGCACAGTATCTGGGATGAGTGGCTCGCCAGACACCTCGCTAAGAAAAGCGGAGGACAATGGCAGCCTTAACAAGCCTTATGACCCGCTTCTGCGCGGGTTAAGACAGCTAGTTGGCCGTAGAGGCACTAGCGACCCAGGCACATCTGAAATCAAGGATGCCAACGGGAAACCACGGTGAAATAAAAACAAGCATCGAAACAAGGAAGAAAGTCCAGACAACATAGCGGTCAACGCCGGATTCAGGGGCTCTCGACCCGGTCAACAAAAGAAGCCATTTAAAGGCATCAAAGAGGACCGTTTGGCCTGAACAAAGTCCTGGACAGACTGTGCCAAATTCATGGCACCCCCGAAAACCCTGTGAACCACACTCACAGAGAATGTTGGGTCTTTAAGCAGGCCGGCAAGTTAAATGCCGAACACAAGGGAAGGGAAACACCAAGTGAAGACGAGGATGAGCCTCGCCAGCCGAACACTGGGGGATAGAAAAAATTCCCACCAAAGGTGAAAACAGTAAACATGATCTACGCGACTCACAAACCCAAGAGAAGGCGCAAACGCGCGCTCAGAGACGCATACGCTGTACAACCCGATGCCCCCAACTCAACCCTGTCGGCCTGTCCGATCACCTTTGATCATAGGGACTACCCGACCAGTATGCGGCTCGGAGGGTCGGCTTCCTTGGTGCTCGACCCAATAATCGGCGGATATCATCTCACTCGTGTCCTCATGGACGGTGGCAGTAGTCTCAATCTAATATACCAGGACACTGTCTGCAGGATGGGGATAGACCCATCCAGAATCAGCCAAAGTAACACCACCTTTGAAGGGGTGATACCAGGCGTTGAGGCCCGCTGCAGGGGCTCCCTCACATTAGAGGTGACATTCGGTTCTCCAGATAACCTCAGAAGCGAAGAGTTACTCTTCACCATCGCTCCCCTCCGAAGTGGTTATCATGCATTGCTCGGAAGAACGGCCTTCGCTCGCTTCAACGCAGTACCGCACTACGCCTACCTTAAACTCAAGATGCCCAGTCCACGTGGCGTCATCACCGTTAGCGGAAATACAGAGCGTTCCTTACGTGCGGAAGAATATGCGGTGGCTCTAGCAGCCGGACACTAAGCGGCCTCTCCTATCAGAACGCATGATCGGTCGTTAAGACCACGGACACGGTTAGATGAGTCCGGCACACCATCGTCGGTAACAGCCCAGATAAACCTGACCTGGGTGCTATACATGTAATCCCATAGAGGGCACCAGGGGCTGCAAACATGCAATACAGCCCACCTTTTGGCTTGACCTTATTAATAGGCCAATGTCTTACACTTCTACTATCCATTGATAATAACAAATTCTTCGCACGCTTACGTCATACTCTTTTACATGAGTTTTCCTTTTTACAGACACCACTCGTGCGATACCCTCCCAGGACACGGCACAACGGAGACAAAGGCACAGACGTGCAACAGGGCCCCGCTCAAAGGTTTCTCTTTAGATTAAGCCCCTGTGTAAACCTTCTTTATTTTCTCTTGTTGCTTTATATCCCATGGGTACTCAATACACCCACAGGGGATACTGGCGTTATTGGCATTTCGCCACGATAGACTAATGCACGTACCTGGAAATATAGGGTTCATAATCAAGGGTGCTACTCAGCCCAGTATATGTTATAAAGTCCGAATACCTTCGGGAGTATTCAGCGCCGCGAGTTAGGCCTTATATGCATCAGCTCCAAATCATGTCTTTGGTCAAATGTTGGGTTTGCCCGGCTCCTGGGTTTGCCGCCTTACGTTCCGCTTCTATCGGCTAAGGCGGCCAAAGGAGAACTACTGCGATTGTGCCCTGGTTATTCCGGATGAGCACCTCAGTAGAGAAAGTCAAAAACTGACTGTCATGATATAGCGAGAGACTGGTCAACCACTCAAGGACTCATTGGAATCATTAGGATTCCTTCGCATTAACGAAGGACCGTTTGCCGGTCATGTACAGACGCGCCCGTATCCAGATGCACGCGATGGTACCAGGGGCTACATAGTAGCCCCACCATCAAACTCCTATGACTAAGTGAAAGTGTTAAAGCTATATAGTCCGGTTGCCTAGTTCGACGTGCGATCACCTCCTTAATGGACCAAGACGTTGGATAAAGTGTGATTACGCACATTTTTGCGAACACCCCCGCATTGTATGCGTGGGGGCTGAAGCCAACAACTGCTAACTTTCAGGTTATATACACATCAAACGGCCGCACAGGAGGCACAATAACACTTTCGGGCGAAAGTATAAACATAGCCTCTATAATTAAAATACAATTGTTTTTACAATGAAACAATTTGTCACTCGAGCATGACATTCTTTGAGCACTGAGCCTCTATTAAATGAGCACCTTCTGTTACCTGCTCCAAGTAGTGCTCGTCCGGATCCTGGCTCCCCGCCGGATTCTGGGTTGCAATGATGGTGGCCTCCATATCGGCCCAATATGTTTTAACACGGGCAAGAGCCATCCGTGCACCCTCTATGCACACCGACCTCTTCATGGCATTGATTCGTGATACGGCGCCAAGGAATTGTTGCACTAAACCAAAATAACTATCCGGCTTCGGCCCCTTTGGCCATAGATGGTCTATTACCGACCTCATTACAAGACCGGACAACCTATGGAGCTCAGCCACAGCGGCCATCCTTTCACTCAATGGCAACGGGCACGTTGGAGCACTGAATTGTGACCAGAACAGCCTTTTTACTTCACTACCTTTTTTATCCTCGAAAAACTTGGTCGCATCAGCCGTACTTTGTGCTAGATCCGCATACGCATCTCCAGCGCTCCATCGCCGATCCAGAGGAGCGTACTTTGGATCTAAGAACTTCATCCGCAATGATAAGGGGCTTCCAGCCGCGATTTCTCCGGCCTGTGAAGCTCCTCCCGTGCATCCCTAACTTTGGAACTCGTCTCCTTGGCTGCATCAAGGGCCTTCTTCAGGTCAGCCGACTTTGCCTGATTATCCTTTTCAAGGAGCTCATACTGGTCGGCGGAGTTTTTCAGCTCCACAACCATCTCAGCTATTTTATCTTCGCTTCAGCGATGAGCAGCCTGTTCGGCTCTCAAATCTTTGGCCGCCTTTAGGGCAGCCGCATTGCTAGCCCGGGCTTGTTCCTTGGCTAGGGCAAGCTCCGCCCTCAGGGCCTCCACGGCAGCAGCTCCGCCTGCAGTCGAAGCATATCACATTAACATTATGCTCCTCTTAATATGTCCTATATAAATAAGGAAAACAAAGCACATACTCTGTGACTCGTTAAGCCGCTCGTTCACAAGCGTGATGTCGGCGTCCACAACTTCAATCTGTCGCCTCAGTTCGGCAACTTCAGCGGTCCGGTCGGCCGCCGGACCCTTAGCCACCTGCGCATGAATACAATGCGATCATTTCTTAAGAATGTGATCCCCCGTTTGCCGCCTAGGGCTGGCAACCAGAGTCTCAGTGGCTACTATCTATAAGGAGCACACCTAGCGCGTGTGCCACAACCAAAAAATTACGTATTTCATTATATACCTCAAAGCCTTTGAGAAGGCTCGTAAAAGCTTCATTCAACCCGCTTGTGGCAGATGAAATCTTCTCAAGCACCGTGCTCATTAATGAACGGTGACCCTCCGAGAGAGCAGCTTGCTCCAGAAGGCCCGTCAGTGCCGGACCCTTCTTATCGCCCCCCGTGGGAGCCGAACGCTCCGGGCTCAGGGCGGCCGAAGTATTACCTTCTGGCCTGGGCAAATCTGGACTCCTCTGTGACGACACCTCGGGGTCACCTGCCCCATGAGGCGGAGAGGCAGGTGGGGTTTCACTTTCCATCATCTCCGGAAGAAAATCCTCCGAAGACGAACTCTGTCGAGAAGAGCTGCTAGCCGAACTGCAAAGAACGGATCCTGGTTATAGTTCTTGGAGGAGGAAGCAGTAGCTTTGTATTTACGATTAACTTACAGCTCGGCTAAGGGCTGGCCCGTTTGCGGGCATAGCGTTGTGAGGACGCCCTCTGGGGCAGGGCCCCTGGTGAAGTTTTCTTCCCTTGTTTAGGCACCTCCGTCTCCAAGTCTTCGGATGCGGCCCTCTTCTTCCCGCAGGGGGATGAGACCATAGATTCCCCTCCCCGACTATCCTCCTCCGTGGAGATAGTAATTCCCCGGGTTTGGATGTGCAATGTGTGAAGCTCTGCTTCTCTGTTCTTCCCTTCGTCTTTCCCCGAGGGCACTTGACTTAGTACACGACTAAGCATCCTGGCTATGGCAGGACTACGCGAGCCTTTGGGAAGCGGTGCCGGACACCTGATTCTCTCCGCCTTGCTGAGCCAATCCTGGCCGCGGATGGTTTTCAGAATAATGTTATGATAAATATAAATGAAGTGTTCGGTTTCTGGGTTATTTACTTGGGTATCTAGGCGGTTGCAGCTCAGGCCCGCATCCTCGGTGGTGTCCGGACACTTTACTTGTGGTCCGAAGAATAACTTACACATCCCTTCGAGCGTCATGCCGAAGAAGTGCTGAATAGTCCGCGGACCTTCTGGGTTGAACTCCCACATCCGGAGAGGCCGACGTTTGCACGGCAAGATCCGTCGGACTAGCATTACCCAAATTACGCTGACAAGACTAATGTCCCTCTCAAGAAGCTCCTGAATGCGGCTCTGCAATGTTGGTACGTCATTAGCAGGCCCCCAATCCAGTCCCACATTGGCCCATGATGCCAGTTGAGACGGAGGGCCCGAGCGGAAGTCAGGGGCAGCCACCCACTTTTTGCCTCTGGGAGCCGTGACGTAAAACCACCTCCGCTGCCATAGATCGGACACCTCTGGGAAGAATCCCTCTGGCCATGGGGCGTCGGTGTTTCTGCTTATTGCAGCGCCTCCGCACTCCGTGTGTCGCCCCTCAATCACCTTTGGCTTTACATTGAAGGTCTTGAGCCATAAGCCGAAGTGCGGGGTGATGTGGAGGAAGGCTTCGCACACAACGATGAACGACGAGATGTGAACGATGGAGTCCGGAGCTATATCATGAAAATCTAGCCCGTAATAGAACATGAGCCCTCTCACAAAGGGATCAAGGGTGAAGCCTAAGCCACGGAGGAAGTGAGAAACAAATAAGACGCTCTCGTTGGGCTCGGGAGTAGGGATGACCTGTCCTAGAGCAGGAAGCCTGTGCTTGATGTCGGCGGTCAGATATCTGACCTCCCTAAGCTTCGCAATGTCCTCCTCTGTGACAGAGGAGGCCATCCACTGGCCTTGAAGGTTGGATCCGGACATGATTGAAGATCCGAAGTGCCTAAGCTTGGGCTTCGGCTGTTGGAACTCAAGATGCGGAAAGGTGCAAGTGTGGTAGCAAAGAGGGATAGGCCTCGGCCCCTCTATAAAGGGGCTGAATATCAAGCATCCTCAGTGTAACCACTTGGGACTTGCCTAAAAACACGGAGTCATACCAATAGGCATCGTGGGGTTGCCCGCGCCCGTATTGATGGAGGATCCCGCAATAAGGGAAACACGATCTCTGCTGCGATAAGGCGTGCCAATAAAACTGCCTCGCAATGCATGTCGAGGCAGGCTGAGAAAAACCGGTTCGTATTGAGCCAGGCCGCGGTGTTAGGGCACACCGTAAAAAAATTGTCAGTAGACTAGATTTGTAAAGTGTTATGCTCTCTACGGTGGTGTGCGGAAATTATCTCATAGAGCCGAACACAATCCTTAATATGCTTTGGAGTATTCAAAGATGGAACCCGCCTTGCAATGCCGAAGACAATCTACGTGTCGAACTCATCGTCATTGAATCTTGGTTCAGGGGCTACTGAGGGAGTCATGGATTAGGGGGTATCCGGAGAGCCGGACTATATACTTTGGTCGGACTGTTGGACCGTGAAGATATAAGACTCAAGACTTCGTCCCGTGTCCGGATGGGACTCTCCTTTGCGTGGAAGACAATCTTGGCGATTCGGATGTTAGATCTCCTTCTTTGTAACCGACTCTGTGTAACCCTAGCCTCCTCCGGTGTCTATATAAACCGGAGGGTTTAGTCCGTAGGAAAGGAACAACAATCATAATCATAGGCTAGCTTCTAGGGTTTAGCCTCTACGATCTCGTGGTAGATCTACTCTTGTAATACTCATATCATCAAGATCAATCAAGCAGGAAGTAGGGTATTACCTCCATCGAGAGGGCCCAAACCTGGGTAAAGCATCGTGTCCCCTGCTGTAACGCCCTGGATCCGATGCGCCAGGTGTTTGCCTGTCATTCGCCGTCGTTGCCATGTCATTTGCTTGCGTGTTGTATTTTGCCATGTCATCATTCGCTTTGTGTCATCATATGCATTTCAGTTCGCATACGTGTTCGTCTCATGCATCCGAGCGTTTTCCCCGTTGTCCGTTTTGCAATCCGGCACTCCTATGCCCTCAGGCGTTCCCCTTTTGTCTCTCGTTGTGAGCGGGTGATTAAACTTTCTTGGAATGGACCGATTCTTGCCAAGGGGCCTTGTAATACCACCGATAGACCGCCTGTCAAGTTTCGTGCCATTTGGAGGTCGTTTGATACTCCAACGGTTAACCACATAGCCCGAGACCCCCCCTTTCTCTTTGCAGCCCAACACCCTTCCAAAGTGGCCCAAAACCCAGCAAACTATCCTCCATGCTCTCGGTCGTTCGATCACGATCGCGTGGCCGAAAACCGCTCCTCATTTGGACTCGCCTAGCGCCCTCTACCTATAAAAACGTCTTCCCCTCTCCATTTTCGGATCAATTTTCCCCCGAAACACTAGCAACTCCTCCCCGCGCCGCCGGACATGTCCATCCGCGCTGGACATGTCCGCCGGACACGTCGCCCAGCCCAATCAGGGCGTGCCACATCATCATCGCCGCCGCCCGCAGCCACTCACGCGACGCCACCTGGCCTCCGGCCTCCTCCCCGCCGCCGCAGCCCACCCGGCCCAGGGCAGGCCCGACCCAGGGCAGGCCCGCCCTCGAGCCGCGCCAGGGCCCGAGTCGTGCCGCCGTCCGCCCGCAGCAGCCCGCGCGCGCCTCCTCCGAGCCCTGGATCCAGCGTCCCCGAGCCTCTCCGGCCATTTTCTTCCCCTGCTCCGGCGAGAACCCCGGCCATTATCGTTTTCCATGCGAAGGTTGACCTCCAGATTTCTCTAAAGTCCCGAAATATTTTGACATTATCATGCCATGTTCAACGTATCGTATCTCTGCATCCGTAGCTCCGTTTCGTGCGTGTAATATGTAGAATTGTTCGCCTCAACGAGTACTTCATTTTGTTCCATTGCATCATATTCATTTGAGTCCATCTTGATGCCTGAATCATCGTTGCAAGAGTGCTTCATAATGTTAGTTTCTGTTTCTTAACAGAACATGCTCATTTGTCATTTTTGCCATGATTGATGTGTGCATACTATGAGGTTGATGTCTACATGTGTTTTGATCTATGCTATGTCTTGTTTACATAGGAGCTTACCATGTATTTTTGTGATCAATGTGGTGACTAGCACAAGCATGCAAACTAGGCATCGTGATGTTACTGATTTTAGTCCCTGTTCTGCTGTTATTTTGATGCCATGTAAACTTGATGCTACAGAGAGATCCATGCATATTTTGTGATACTTCAGTAAGGATGTTTTGAACATATGGTTATTGTCTATCCGTTCATTCTGTTGTTTGCAATTATGGCATAGTCTAGCATGTCCTTTTCGTGCTCTACTTTTGCTTCAAAATGTTTCCTGGCAGATTGTTTACATGTTATTCAATTTTGCCAAGGTAGTTGTAGTTGATCCTTGCATGCTATGAACTTGTTCTTGCCTTGGATTGTTCCAAAAACATGTCTTCTTGCTGATGCTATGCTTATCTTGTCATGCAATGACTTGTGGTGAGTGAATCGAGCTTGTTAAGCAGTGTACTTGTTGTTACTGTTTTGCTAGGCTGAATCTGTTATTTCGTGATGCTATGTAAACCTGCTGCTACAAGTCATTCTATGCATAATCTGGAGATGTTCACTAAGGGTGTTTTGTTCTACATGTTATGCTCTATCCATCTATGCCCCTGGTTGTAATTATAGCCTGCTTTAGCTTGTTGTAATCTTGCTCCAAAGTTGCTAAATAATGTTGCTGTCAGCCTGTTAACATTAAGTTCAGTTGTTGCCATGCTTGTTGTTAGTGATACATGCACCCTATGAACTTGCTCTTGCCATGCTTAGCTTCATAAATATGTCTTCTTACTGTTGGGTGCCTTGCCATGCCATGTATTGCTCTGTAGTGAGTTGCACAAGCTCATCAACATGCCTACTTATCGTTGTTCCTGCCATGCCCTGTTCGCTGAATCTGTTAACAAAAGTTGCCATGTTTACATGGGTGCCATCATATTTTCTGATCCTTTTTGGCTCATGGTCACTAAAGGACATTTGATCTATGCATTTAGTAGTATCATGTCATGCCTTTGTTTGCCAAGATAAGTTCCTGTAACATGTTGTTTGATAGCTCTAAACATTGCAACCTGATGTTATTTTCTGCAAAGTCTGAAATTGTTATTACTTGCAATCTTGCCATGTGTGTTTGAGCATGTTCTAGTGATTTATGGAGATATCTCAGTGTTCATGTTTTGTTATGCTTTACCTATACATCATGCCCATGCATTTTGTTTTCTTGTTGAGGTCCTGTAGCATGTTGTTTTGATGCTTGCAATATGCCTAGTTGCTGTTTTGGACATCTTGTCCTTTAAACTTGTATGGAGTGTATGTGTTTGAACCGTTGCTCCGTTTTGAGTGTGCTCTATATGAAACTTGCTTGTTTTTGCATATAGTTTCATATTATCATGTTGAATCCTTGTTTGAGGTGTGTGTTTGATGTTTGTATGCATTTTGCATCAATGCCATGTTTAACTTGTGTTGCTCATATCTTCTAGGCCGTAGCTCCCAATTAAATGAACTTTATATGTAACTTGACTAGAGTTTCGTGTAGATCATCTTGGTGCATCTTAACTTGTTGTTTAACAACTTGAACATAAGGTTTATTCAGATCTGGACCAATTTCGAAATATGCATATGAGGACTTACCGGAATTGTTATATGTTGTTCCCGGCCTCATTTAAACTTGCCTTGATGTGTTGCTCTTGTATGCATCATCCCTTGCCATGAGTAGATTCATGTAGTCTTGTCATGCATCATGCTTGTTTGTGCATCATGCCTTGTTCATGTGTGGTGTGTTTACCATGTCGTGTGCTTCTTCTCGACAGTTCCCATTTCGTTGCGATCGTGAGGACGCGTTCGTCTATGCTTGGTTCGGCTTCATCCGTTCATCTTATTCATGGACTCGTTCTTCTTCCTTGCGGGATTTCAGGCAAGATGACCGCTACCCTGGATCTCACTACTATCATTGCTATGCTAGTTGCTTCGTTCTATCGCTTTGCTGCGCTACCTATCATTCGTTCTATCAAGCCTCCCAAATTGCCATGAACCTCTAACCTTTGACACCCTTCCTAGCAAACCGTTGTTTGGCTATGTTACCGCTTTTCTCAGCCCTCTTATAGCGTTGCTAGTTGCAGGTGAAGTTGAAGATTGCTCCATGGTGAACATGATTATGTTGGGATATCACAATATCTCTTATATTATTAATGCACCTATATACTTGGTAAAGGGTGGAAGACTCGGCCTTTTGCCTGGTGTTTTGTTCCACTCTTGCCGCCCTAGTTTCCGTCATACTGGTGTTATGTTCCCGGATTTTGCGTTCCTTACGCGGTTGGGTGATTTATGGGACCCCCTTGACAGTTCGCTTTGAATAAAACTCCTCCAGCAAGGCCCAACCTTGGTTTTACCATTTGCCTCACCACCACCTACCTTTTCCCTTGGGAGTCGCCCTCTCGAGGGTCATCTTTATTTTAGCCCCCCAGGGCTAATGCTTGTCTAAGTGTTGGTCCAAACCGAGCGATGTCCGGCGCCCCCTGGGCAACCAGGGTCTATGCCAACCTAACGTCTGGCTCATCCAGTGTGCCCTGAGAACGAGATATGTGCAGCTCCTATCGGGATTTGTCGGCATAGCGGGAGGCTTTGCTGGTCTTGTTTTACCATTGTCGAAATGTCTTGTAAACCGGGATTCCGAGTCTGATCGGGTCTTCCTGGGGGAAGGTATATCCTTCGTTGATCGCGAGAGCTTATCATGGGCTAAGTTGGGACACCCCTGCAGGGTATAATCTTTCGAAAGCTGTGTGCGGTTATAGGCAGATGGGAATTTGTTAATGTCCGGTTGTAGATAAATTGACACCAGATCCGAATTAAAATGCATCAACCGCGTGTGTAGCCGTGATGGTCTCTTTTCGGCAGAGTCCTGGAAGTGAACACGGTTTCTGGGTTATGTTTGACGTAAGTAGGAGTTTAGGATCTCTTCTTGATCATTGCTAGCTTCACGACCGTTCCTTTTGCTCTCTTCTCGCTCTTATTTGCGTATGTTAGCCACCATATATGCTTAGTTGCTGCTGCAGCCTCACCACTTTACCCCTTCCTTTCCCTTTAAGCTTTGCTAGTCTTGATATCCATGGTAATGGGATTGCTGAGTCCTCGTGGCTCACAGATTACTACAACAATAGTTGCAGGTACATGTTATGCGATGATCATGACGCGAGAGCGATGTTGCTTGTTTTGGAGTTCTTCTTCTGCTTCTTCTTTGATCAGGGGATAGGTTCCAGGTCGGCAGCCTGGGCTAGCAGGGTGGATGTCGTTTGAGTTTCTGTTTGTGTTCCATCCGTAGTCGGATGTTGATCTCTTGTAAGATGATGTTGTATTCGAGTGGCATTGTATGCCTTATGTATGTATCCCCATCTATTATGTAATGTTGATGTAATGATATCCACCTTGCAAAAGCGTTTCAATATGCGGGTCTATCCTTGGTGGGACCTTCGAGTTCCTTTTGGATAGGGTCGCATATTGGGCGTGACACCTTCCTCCTGTTACCATTAGCCTTAGACGCACAGATCGTGACCCCCTACCCGAGATCCGCCGGTTTTGACACCGACAGCGAGGTTGGGCTAACAAGATGCAGGTTTTTTGGGGGAAACTCGGCTTGGGGAACCGCAACAATCAGGAGCAGCATGCCACTGGGGATGAGGGGAAGACGGTGACGGCGCTGCGAGGACGAATCGACGTAAGATGCTAGGGGAGGATGACATGAGTGGGAAGGAGATGATCGGGGCATGGCCAGCAGCCGGATCAACAACGTGTGGGCCTAACGAGAGGACCTGGCGGTGACGGCCATGGGAGGCCAGGAGGTCTCACCCACACTATCCTCAAAGCCGTGGGCCAAGTTCCTCCAGACAGCAATGTCCAATCCCTAGGACGCCAGTGTCTGTGACCTTAGAACATCGCCAATCTCCCCTAATGCTTGTGAGATGGAAAGGAGAGTTGGGGGGCTACGTTGATCGCGGTGTCAGCGACACTCAGCGGCAGCCAAATCGGGAGGAGATAGAATCAGTCCGTGGATTCGGAAGATGATTCAGTGGGGAATTAATCAACAACCTTGGGAGTTTTGCATTATATATGGAAATAAATTAACCATCATGGGAGAGGAGGTGACTAGGGGTGCAGGAGCCAGGAGGGCGAACGAAGAAGTGGTTTGACTAAACATAAGGTGGGTCGGATGAAGAATGATGTAATAGGGGAAACGGAACCTTGCGTTTCTTTTAGATAGTAGTGATATCCTACCTTCGCGGCTAAGGGTTGTGTTAACTATGCAAAGCCATATACAATTCCTTTATGTAGGAAAACTGATGTGTATTATTCAAGGAACCCGCCTCGCAATGCCGAAGATAATCGCGCCGAACACGTCGTCATTGAAGACTAGTTCAGGGGCTACTGTGGGAGTCCTTGACTAGGGGGTCCTCAGGCGTCCGGTCTATTGGATATGGGCCGGACTGATGGGCCGTCAAGATACAAGACAGAAGGTCACCTATCGTGTCCGATAGGGACTCCCATATACGTGGATGGCAAGTTTAGGTGCCCAGATATGTTATTTCCTTTGTGTTAAACCGACTTTGTACAACCCTAGGCCCCTCCGGTCTCTATATAAACCGAAGGGTTATATCAAAGGCAAGAACACAACATTACTAAGCTAGCCAAACTAGGATTAGCCAATACGATCTCGTGGTAGATTAACTCTTGTAACCCCTATACCTTTCGAATATAATCAAGCAGGAGTAGGGTTTTACCTCCATTAAGAGGGCCCGAACCTAGGTAAACAATGTGTCCTTTTGATCATAGTTACGATCGATCCTCAGACATATAGCTTGGGCCCCCTACCCGAGATCTGCCGGTTTTGACACCGACAGCAGGAGGCACCAGGGAAGGACAATGCCTGTAGCATCCCAATGGCATGCTCCACAAGGTGCGGGTAGAGAGATAATTCCGTCCGCGCCTCTCCGCCCCACTGAAGGACACAGCCACAGCGGTGGCGCTCGCTCTGGGGCAAACCACGACCCTCTGGCCGCCCTCGCTGCGGGCGCGGCCGTAGGGCATGCGCCACCCCTAGGACGAGCTGACCCAACCGATGCACCAAACGGAACTGCCGACCCCTGAGCACCTCCACCTCGTCACCATGCCACCCTGGTGACTGGCTCACGACAACGAGAGCACGATGCTGCCACTTCCGGCACCGTCAGAAGCCAGGCGACATTGCAGTCTACGTCATCATCCATGTCGAGCACTGCTTTGGAGGCCATGGTGCGGGCCTAGCTCCTATTGAGATTCCTGCCGACGGCTGGTCAGATGGATGAGTGGAGCCACCATTCAGAGTCTGATTGGTATCGCCAAGGTGGGAGGATCACAGCGAGCAGACCCGCCACGACCTCCACATGTGGCAACAACGGCCCAAGCCGCTGGCCGTATCGAAGGGGCCACCCCCATGGTGCAATCCCCTCCATGGCAGCCAGCGCATAGACCGCGGCCAGAGCTATGTGACCAAGAACCCGATGATGTATCGATGGCTTCATCCGACCCTCGAGCACGTCGAGACCAGCTATGAGTCTTGGAAGAAAAGCAAAGGGAAGACATGCATGTCACCATTGAAAAACGCCAGGACACTCGCCGCCAGTCTGATAGGTGCAATGGCCCCAATATCGACAAGCCCACGCCTGGTGAAGGTGGGTACCTACCTTTCGAGGTTTGGTGCCCTGCCTTCACTCACGAGCTGCGGCTAGTCTGTTGGCCATCAGCCCGCACGTTCAAGCCATAAATACAAGAGAAGTATGATGGGAGACTGAACCCAGCAGAATTCTTGAGCATCTACACCATCGTTGTTCAAGTTGCCGGGGGAAGAGATGAGAAGGTATTCGCCAACTACTTCCCTTTGGCACTCAAGCCAAATGTGAGGTCTTGGTTGATGCACCTGTCGGAGAACTCCATCTTGACCTAGGCTGGCATGTGCCATGAGTTTGTTGGCACCTTCATAGGCGGCCATCAAGAACCAGGGCGGTCCAGTGACTTGCGGCTCCTCCCGCGGAAGGAAGGAGAGAGTCTACGGAAGTACATGCAGAGGTTCAGCCAAGTGCACAGGGACATTCCAGATATCCACTTGTTGGTAAACATAGCATGCAATTTCAAAAATAATTCCTACGCTCATGCAAGATCTATCTAGGAGATGCATAGTAATGAGAGGGGAAGAGTGTGTCCACGTACCCTCATAGACCGAAAGTGGAAGCATTTGACAACGCGGTTGATGTAGTCAAACTTTTTCTCGTTCCGACCGATCAAGCACCGAACGTACGGCACCTCCGAGTTCTGCACACGTTCAGCTCGATGATGTCCCTCGAACTCTTGATCCAGCAGAGTGTCGAGGAAGTAGATGAGTTCCATCAGCATGACGGAGTTGTGATGGTGATGGTGAAGTGATCCGCGCAGGGCTTCGACTAAGCACTACGAAGATATGACCGGAGCCGTAAACTATGGAGGGGGGGTGCCGCACACGGCTAACAATTGTTGGTGTGTCTTCTAGGAGCCCCTGCCCCATGTATATATAGGTGGGAGAGGGAGGGAAGCAGCAAGGGGGCGCCCCAAGTAGGAGGAATCCTACTTGGGCGCCTCCCCAATTCGGCCTTCCCCCTTCCATAAGTTCCAAAGGGGGAAGGAAGGAGGAGGGAGGAGGGAAGGAAGGGGGAGGCCGAATCCCTCCCCTTCCTTCTCTCTTCCCCTCTTTCCTTCTCCTCTGTTTCGGTCCATATGGGGGGCGCAGCAGCCGCTGCTGGCTGTTGTGTTTCCTCTCTTGGCCCATTAGGCCGATATCTTTAACCAGGGGTGCCTGAAACCCCTTCCGGTGACCCAATATGTACCCGGTACCCTCCATAACACTTTCGATGTCCGAATACTATCGTCCTATATATATATATATAGCTCTCGACCATTTTGAGACTCCTCATCATGTCCGTGATTTCATTCGGGACTCCGAACAACATTCGGTCACCAAATCACATAACTCATATAATACAAAATCGTCATCGAACATTAAGCGTGCGGACCCTACAGGTTCAAGAACTATGTAGACATGACCGAGACACCTCTCCGGTTAATAACCAACAGCGGAACCTAGATGCTCACATTGGTTCCTACATATTCTACGAAGATCTTTATTGGTCGAACCATTATGACAACATACGTTATTCCCTTTGTCATCAGTATGTTACTTGCCCGAGATTCTATCATCGGTATCTTCATACCTAGTTCAATCTCGTTATCGGCAAGTCTCTTTACTTGTTCCGTAATACATCATCCGGCAACTAACTCATTAGTCACTTTGCTTGCAAGGCTTCTTATGATGTGTATTACCGAGAGGGCCCAGAGATACCTCTTCGATACTCAGAGTGACAAATCCAAATCTGGATCTATGCCAACCCAACAGATACCTTCGGATATGCCTGTAGAGCATCTTTATAATCACCCAGTTATGTTGTGACATTTGATAGAACACAAGGTATTACAGTGGTATCCGGGAGTTGCATAATCTCATAGTCGAAGGAATATGTATTTGACATGAAGAAAGCAATAGCAATAAAACAAAACGATCAAAATGCTAAGCTAACGGATGGGTCTTGTCCATTGCATCATTCTCCTAATGATGTGATCTTGTTCATCAAATGACAACACATGTCTATGGTTAGGAAACTTAACCATCTTTGATTAACGAGCTAGTCTAGTAGAGGCTTACTAGGGACACAGTGTTTTCTCTATGTATCCACACATGTATCAAGTTTCCGGTTAATGCAATTCTAGCATAAATAATAAACATTTATCATGATATAAAGAAATATAAAATAACAACTTTATTATTGCCTCTAGGGTATATTTCCTTCAGTCTCCCACTTGCACTAGAATCAATAATCTAGTTCACATCGCCATGTGATTTAACACCAATAGTTCACGTCTTTATGTGATTAACACCCATAGTTCACATCACCATGTGACCAACACCCAAAGGGTTTACTAGAGTCAATAATCTAGTTCACATTGCTATGTGATTAACACCCAAAGATTACTAAGGTGTGATCTTGTTTTGCTTGTGAGAGAAGTTTAGTCAACGGGTCTGACACACTTAGATCTGTATGTATTTTGCAAATTTCTATGTCTACAATGCTCTGCATGGAGATACTCTAGCTAATTGCTCCCACATTCAATACATATCTAGAGTGAGACTTAGAGGCATCTAGATCAGTGTCAAAGCTTGCATCAACATAACTCTTTACGACGAACTCTTTATCACCTCATAACCGAGAAACATTTCCTTAGTCCTCTTTAAGGTAACTAAGGATAATTTTGACCGTTGTCCAGTGATCTATTCCTGGATCACTATTGTACCCCCCATGCCAAACTCATGCCAAGGTACACAATAGGTTTGGTACACAGCATGGCATACTTTATAGAACCTATGGCTGAGGCATAGGGAATGACTTTCATTCTCTCTTTATCTTCTGCCGTGGTCGGGTTTTGAGTCTTTGCTCAACTTCACACCTTACAATACATGCAAGAACTCCTTCTTTGGCTGATCCATTTTGGACTCCTTCAAAATCTTGTCAAGGTATGTACTCATTGAAAGTCTTATCAAGCATCTTGATCTATCAAGGTATGTACTCATTGAAAGCCCAATATGTAAGCAGCTTCACCGAGGTCTTTCATTGAAAAATTCTTATTCAAATATCCTTTTATGCTATACAGAAATTCTACATCATTTACAATCAACAATATGTCATCATATAATATTAGAAATGCTATAGTGCTCCCACTCACTTTCTTGTAAATACAGGCTCCACCATACGTCTGTATAGAACCATATGCTTTGATCACCTTATCAAAGCGTATATTCCAACTCCGAGATGCTTGCACCAGTCCATAGATGGATCGCTGGAGTTTGCACACTTTGTTAGCACCTTTAGGATCGACAAAACCTTTTGGTTGCATCATATACAACTCTTCTTTAAGAAATCCATTAAGGAATGCATTTTTGACATCCATTTGCCAGATTTCATAAAATGCGGCAATTGCTAACATGATTCAGACAGACTTAAGCATCGCTATGAGTGATAAAATTTCATCGTAGTCAACACCTTGAACTTGTCGAAAACCTTTTGTGACAAGTGGAGCTTTGTAGATAGTAACACTACCATCAGCGTCCATCTTCATCTTGAAGATCCATTTATTCTCAATGGCTTGCCGATCATCAGGCAAGTCCACCAAAGTCCATACTTTGTTCTCATACATGGATCCTATCTCAGATTTCTTGGCCTCAAGCCATCTATCAGAATCTGGGATCATCATAGCTTCTTAATAGTTCGTAGGATCGCCATGGTCTAATAACATGACTTCCAGGATAGGATTACCATACCACTCTGGTGCAGAACATGCTCTGTTCGACCTACAAGGTCCAATAGTAACTTGATCTGAAGTTTCATGATCATCATCATTAGCTTCCTCTCTAGTTGGTGTAGGCATCATGGGAACGGATTTCACTGATGTGCTACTTCCCAATTCAAGAGAAGGTACAATTACCTCATCAAGTTCTACTATCCTCCCACTCACTTCTTTCGAGAGAAACTCCTTCTCTAGAAAGGTTCCATTCTTGGCAACAAAGATCTTGCCTTCGGATCTGTGGTAAAAGGTGTACCCAATTGTTTCCTTAGGGTATCCTATGAAGATGCACTTCTCCAATTTGGGTTCGAGCTTATCAGGTTGAAGCCTTTTGACATAAGTGTCGCAACCCCAAACTTTAAGAAACGACAACTTATGTTTCTGCCAAACCACAGTTCATACGGTGTCATCTCAACGGATTTAGATGGTGCCCTATTTAACGTGAATGCGGCTGTCTCTAATGCATAACCCCAAAATGATACTGATAAATCGGTAAGAGACATCATAGATTGCACCATATCTAATAAAGTGCGGTTACGACATTGGGACACACCATTACGCTATGGTGTTCCAGGTAGCATGAGTGGTGAAACTATCCCACATTGTTTTAAATGAAGGCCAAACTCGTAACTCAAATATTCGCCTCCACGATCAGATCATAGAAAGTTTATTTTCTTGTTACGATGATTCTCCACTTCACTCTGAAATTCTTTGAACTTTTCAGATGTTTCAGACTTGTGTTTCATTAAGTAGATATACCAATATCTGCTCAAATCATCTGTGAAGGTCAGAAAATAATGATACCTACCACGTGCATCAACACTCATCATATCGCATACATTGGTATGTATTATTTCCAATAAGTCATTGGCTCGCTCCATTGTTCTGGAGAACGGAGTTTTATTCATCCTGCCCATGAGTCATGGTTTGCAAGTATCAAATGATTCATAATCAAGTGATTCCAAAAATCCATCTGTATGGAGTTTCTTCATGCGTTTTACACCAATATGACCTAAACGGCGGTGCCACAAATATGTTGCACTATCATTATCAACTTCTACATCTTTTGGCATCAATATTATGAATATGTATATTACTACGATCGAGATTCAACAAACCATTTACATTGGGTGTATGACCATAGAAGGTTTTATTCATGTAAATAGAACAACAATTATTCTCTGACTTAAATGAATAACTGTATCGCAATAAACATGATCCAATCATATTCATGCCCAAGGATAACACCAAATAACATTTATTTTGGTCCACCACTAATCCCTAAGGTAGAGGAAGTGTGCTATGGTGATCTTATCAACCTTGGAATCACTTCCAACACACATCATCACATCGCCCTTAACTAGTCTATGTTCATTTTGCAACTCATGTTTCAAGTTACTAATCTTGGCAACTAAACCGGTATTAAATACCCTGGGGTTACTATGAACACTAGTAAATTACACATCAATAACATGTATATCAAATATGCCTTTGTTCACTTTGCCATCCTTCTTATCCACCAAGTATTTGGGGTAGTTCCGCTTCCAGTGACCATTCCCTTTGCTGTAGAAGCACTTAGTTTCAGGCTTAGGTCTGGCTTTGGGCTTCTTCACAGGAGTGGCAACTTGCCTGTCATTCTTATTGAAGTTCCCTTTCTTTCCCTTTGCCCTTTTCTTGAAACTAGTGGTCTTGTTAACCATCAACACTTGATGCTCTTCCTTGATTTCTACCTTCGTTGATTTCATCATCACGAAGATCTCGGGAATTGTTTTCATCATCCCTTGCATATTATAGTTCATCACGAAGTTCCAATAACATGGTGATATTGACTAGAGAACTTTGTTAATCACTATCTTATCTGGAAGAATAACTCCCAATTGATTCAGGAGATTGTAGTACTCAGACATTCTGAGCAGATGCTCACTGGTTGAGCTATTCTCCTCCATATTGTAGGCAAAGTACTTGTCAGAGGTATCATACCTCTCGACTCAGGCATGAGTCTGAAATACCAATTTCAGCTCTTGGAACATCTCATATGCTCCGTGGAGTTCAATACGTTTTTGAAGTCCAGGTTCTAAGCCGTAAAGCATATCACACTAAACTATCAAGTAGTCACCATATCGAGCTTGTCAAACATTCATAACGTCTGCATTTGCTCCTGCAATCGGTCTCACCGAGCGGTGCATCAAGAACATAATTATTCTATGCAGCAATGAGGATAATCCTCAGATCACGGACCCAGTTCGCATAATTGCTACTATCATCTTTCAACTTATTTTTCTCTAGGAACATATCAAAAATAAACGGGGAGCTTACATCGCAAGCTATTGATCTACACCATAATTTGTAAATACTATCAGGACTAAGTTTGTGATAAATTAAGTTCAATTAGTCAAATTACTTAAGAACTCCCACTTAGATAGACATCCCTCAAGTCATCTAAATGATACATGATCCAAATCAACTAAACCATGTACGGTCATCACATGAGATGGAGTAGTCTTCAATGGTGAACATCTCTATGTTGATCATATCTACTATATGATTCACGTTCGACCTTTCGGTCTCCAGTGTTCCGAGGCCATGTCTATACATGCCAGGCTCGTCAAGTTTAACCTGAGTATTCAGCATGTGCTAAATTGTCTTGCACCCATTGTATGTGAACGTAGAGCCTATCACACCCGATCATCACGTGGTGTCTCAGCACGAAGAACTGTTGCAACGGTGCATACTTAGGGAGAACACTTATACCTTGAAATTTTAGTGAGGGATCATCTTATAATTCTACCACCATACTATGCAAAATAAGATGCATAAAAGATAAACATCACATGCAATCAAAATATGTGACATGATATGGCCATCATCATCTTGTTCCTTTGATCTCCATCTCCAAAGCACCGTCATGATCTTCATCATCACCGGCTTGACACCTTGACCTCCATCGTAGCGTCGTGGTCGTCTCACCAACTATCACTTCTACAACTATCGCTAACGCATAGAGATAAGGTAAAGCAATTACATGGCATTTGCATTTCATACAATAAAGAGACAACCATAAGGTTCCTGCCGGTTGCTAGTAACTTTTACAAAACATGATCATATCATACAATAATGTATATCACATCACAACATTCCCTGCAAAAACAAGTTAAACATCCTCTACTTTGTTGTTGCAAGTTTTACGTGGCTGCTACGGGCTTCTAGCAAGAACCGTTCTTACCTACGCATCAAAACCACAATGGTGATTTACCAAGTTTGTTGTTTTAACCTTCAACAAGGAACGACCGTAGTCAAATTCGATTCAACTAAAGTTGGAGAAACAGATACCCGCCAGCCACCTTTATGCAAAAATAGTTGCATGTCTGTCAGTGGAACCGGTCTCATGAACATGGTCATGTAAGGTTGATCCGGGCCACTTCATCCAACAATACCGCTGAATCAAAATAAGACGTTGGTGGTAAGCAATATGATGATCACTGCCCACAACTCTTTGTGTTCTACTCGTGCATATCATCTACGCATAGACCTGGCTCAGATGCAATTGTTGGGAAACGTAGCATGCAATTTCAAAAAAAATCCTACGCTCACGCAAGATCTATCTAGGAGATGCATATCAACGAGAGGGGAAGAGTGTGTCCACGTACCCTCGTAGACCGAAAGCGGAAGCGTTTGACAACGCGGTTGATGTAGTCGAACTTCTTCTCGTTCTGACTGATCAGCACCAAATGTACGGCACCTCTGAGTTTTGCACACGTTCAACTCGATGACGTCCCTCGAACACTTGATACAACAGAGTATCGAGGAAGTAGATGAGTTCTGTTAGCATGACAGTGTGGTGACGCTGATGGTGAAGTGATCCACGTAGGGCTTCACCTAAGTACTACGAAGATATGACCGGAGGCGTAAACTGTGGAGGGGGCGCCGCACACGGCTAACAATTGTTGGTGTGTGTTCTAGGAGCCCCTCCCCATGTATATATAGGTGGGAGAGGGAGGGGTGCAGCAAGGGGGCACCCCAAGTAGGAGGAATCCTATTTGGGCGCCTCCCCAATTCGGCCTCCCACCTTCCATAAGTTCCGGAGGGGGAAGGAAGGAGGAGAGGGAGGAGGGAAGGAAGGGGGAGGTTGAATCCCTCCCCTTCCTTCTCTCTTCCCCTCTTTCCTTCTCATATGGTTCGGCCCATATGGGGGGTGCAGCAGCCCATGCTAGCTGTTGTGTTTCCCCTCTTGGCCCATTAGGCCCATATCTTTTGTCGGGGGTGCCCGGAACCCCTTCCGGTGACCCGATATGTACCTGGTACTTTGCGAAACAATTCCGATGTCTGAATACTATCGTCCTATATATCAATATTTACCTCTCGACCATTTAGAGACGCCTCATCATGTCTGTGATGTCATCCAGGACTCTGAACAACATTCGGTCACCAAATCACATAACTCATATAATACAAAATCGTCATCGAACGTTAAGCGTGCGGACCCTACGGGTTCGAGAACTATGTAGACATGACCAATACACCTCTCTGGTCAATAACCAACAGCGGAACCTGGATGGTCATATTGGTTCCTACATATTCTATGAATATCTTTATTGGTCATAACGTTATGACAACATACGTTATTCCCTTTGTCATCGGTATGCTACTTGCCCGAGATTCGACCGTCGGTATCTTCATACCTAGTTCAATATCGTTACCGACAAGTCTCTTTACTCGTTCCATAATACATCATCCTGCAACTAACTCATTAGTCACTTTCCTTGCAAGGCTTCTTATGATGCGTATTACCGAGAGGGCCCAGAGATACCTCTTCGATACTCGGAGTGACAAATCCTAATCTCGATCTATGCCAACCCAATAGATACCTTCGGAGATGCCTGTAGAGCATCTTTATAATCACCCAGTTATTTGTGATTTTTGATAATACGCAAGGTATTCCTTCGGTATCCGGGAGTTGCATAATTTCGTAGTCGAAGGAATATGTATTTGACATGAAGAAAGCAATAGCAATAAAACAGAATGATCAAAATGCTAAGCTAACGGATGGGTCATGTCCATTACATCATTCTCCTAATGATGTGATCTCGTTCATTAAATGGCAACACATGTCTATGGTTAGGATACTTAACCATATTTGATTAACGAGCTAGTCTTGTAGAGGCTTACTAGGGAGACATTATTTTGTCTATGTATCCACACATGTATCAAGTTTCCAGTTAATACAATTCTAGCATGAATAATAAACATTTATCATGATATAAGGAAATATAAAATAATAACTTTATTATTTCCTCTAGGGCATATTTCCTTCACCACCCGGCAGCTATGATAGCTGCATTCCAGTCCACCGTGCGCAACTGTCAAGCACGTTCTAAAATAAACGTTCGGTTGCCCAAGACCGTGAATGAGTTATACACTTTGGTGGATAAGTGTGCTTGGGTAGAGGAAGGAGGGTGAAGCCCTGGTGAAGAAGATGGCATTGACATCGACTCAGAGGACGACGATGACGCCACTAACCAAAAGAAGAAGAACAAGAAGCGCACCTAGTACCGGCAAGAAGGCCAAGGCCGAGGCTCCCGGCAAAGAAGCTGCCACGTGCACTGATTGCCGGGAAGCCGCGACTGCCGAGAAGGCTGGGAAGGGTGATGGCCCGTAATGGAAGATCCATCATACCAAAGGCCACGATCTTCAGGAGTGTCATCAGGTTGAGCAACTCGTCAAGAAGCAGAGGGTTGAGTACGAGAAGGGTGACACGGAGAAGGACCAAGATGGCGTTGGCGGGAAGGGCCGAGGCGGCAGGACAGGTCACCCCGACAAGGCTCCTTAGCATCAAGGGAAACCCGCCAGTGGTTGTGAGAAGAACTATTGCGATGAGAAGAGTGATGGAGGAGATGAAGAGGAAACTAGCGAGCAGGAGTTCTAGAAAGCCACTGACGCCCTATGCATTGATGGGGGTGCATCTTTGCACTCCTCTCACCGCCAGCTTAAACAGTGGGCGTGTGAAGTCAATGCCGTGGAGACATTGGCAGATTCTTAGAAGCCGCTCAAGTGGCCCTGCATGCTCAGCATCTTTGATGAAGAGGATCACCCTGACCGCACCATCGCGGTAGGGTGTTTGCCCTTGTTGGTCTCACCAACAATCCGCAACCTCAAGGTCACAAAGATGTTGGTTGACGACGAGGCCGGGTTGAATCTGATTTCTCCAAAGGTCATCAGCAAACTCCAGATAGCAGATGAAGAGCTCAAGGTTATCGGCACGTTCCAAGGGTTCAACCCCGGCAGGAGTCGTCCTATGGGGAAGATCACGCTACCGGTGACGTTCGGAGGGGGGAGTTAAACTACCGGACTGATAAGATCGTGTTTGATGTGTTTGACCTCCCCCTTCCGTACAATGGAATCCTTGGTTGCCCCGCCCTAGCCAAATTCATGGCGGCATCCCACTATGCCTACAACATTCTGAAGATGCCAAGGTGAAAGCACAAGTGCTCCCTGGGTGATTTTGGTAATTTATGTCAACATATCTCTTGTTGGACTAATACTTTTACCTAGTATGTTTCAGATAAATTCAGCAGTGGAGTGGCATGGACTAGAGGATGTGGAACCCCTTCAAGACGCTAAGGACAAAAGGATTGGCTCAAGCTCAAAGCACAAGACTCTACACTTTCTATTTTAGTGATCCAAGATCACAATGAGTCTATAGGAAAAGCCAATACTATCAAGGAGGGATGAGGTGTTGCTTAATAGCTTGCTTGCTCAAAATGCTTAGTGATATGCTCCAAAGCCCTCAACCACTTTCTCACATCCACATATGTCCCAAACCACAAGTCCAACTCGGCCCTACCGATTCTTCCAATCCGGTGCCACCGAGTTCAGATGTCATAGCCACTGCCACAAACCCTAATCAAGTCGGTCTCACCGATAGGGATCTCAGTCTCACTGAGATGGGATTGTAATCTCTCTATATGTATCCATTACCAAAATCGGTCACACTGAGTTTGTGTAATCGGTCCTACTGAGATTACAATGCAAACTCTTTGTTCCTCTTCGTAACATTTCAGTCCAACCGAGATGAGCGAATCGGTCCCATCGAGTTTGCCTGACCAACTCTCTGGTTAGCTTATTACCAAAATCGGTCCCACCGAGTTTGCATAATCGGTATCACCAAGATTAAGTTATACCCTAACCATATCGGTCCCACCGAGTTGATATGTCTGTCCCATCGAAAATCCTAACGGTCACATTGTTTGCTAAATCGGTCTGAAGATTCGGTCCCACCGAGATTGGTAAGTTGTGTGTAATGGTTAGATTTTGTGTGGAGGCTATATACCCCTCCACCCACTCTTGACTCATGGAGAGAGCCATCAGAACGTGCCTACACTTCCAGCATTCATTTTCTGAGAGAGAACCACCTACTCATGTGTTGAGACCAAGATATTCCATTCCTACCATATGAATCTTGATCTCTAGCCTTCCCCAAGTTGCTTTCCACTCAAATCTTCTTTCCACCAAATCCAAATCATATGAGGGAGAGTTGAGTGTTGGGGAGACTATCATTTGAAGCACAAGAGCAATGAGTTCATCATCAACACACCATTTGTTACTTCTTGGAGAGTGATGTCTCCTAGATTGGCTAGGTGTCACTTGGGAGCCTCCGACAAGATTGTGGAGTTGAACCAAGGAGTTTGTAAGGGCAAGGAGATAGCCTACTTCATGAAGATCTGCCCCCTAGTGAGGCAAGTCCTTCATGGGCGACAGCCATGGTGGGATAGACAAGGTTGCTTCTTCATGGACCCTTCATGGGTGGAGCCCTCCATGGACTCATGCAGCCATTACCCTTCGTGGGTTGAAGTCTCCATCAGCGTGGATGTACGATAGCACCACCTATCGGAACCATGACAAAAACATCCATGTCTCCAATTGCGTTTGCACACTCCAATCCCATCCCTTTACATTCTTGCAAGTTGCATGCTTTACTTTCCGCTGCTCATATACTCTTTGCATACTTTCTTGATATGTATTGTGATTGTTAAACTTGTGCCAAAACTCCACTTCAACTTAAAGAAACTAAAAAACTACAACTTTTCTTGCTTAGAGTCTATTCACCCCCCCTCTAGACACCTCTTCTCGATCCTTTCAATTGGTATGAGAGCTTTGGTCTCCATTGCTTTGGTTTAAACACCATTGGAGGAAGATGGATGAGTCTACTTTGGGGAGTCTTAGACATAGAGTGCCTATACTTGATGGGGAGTACTTTCATGAGTGGAAAAATGAGATGCTTGTGAGTTTTAATGAATATCATTTGAACAAGTACATTGCTAGCCCTTGTGCACCTCTTGTTGATCCCATGCATCCTACCCTTGATGAGTCAATTGACATGATTCGCAATCTTAGGACTGTTAATCTTATCACTAGAGGCTTGCCTAGAAACTTGATTGGATGTTTGCCTACTCTTGAGTGTGCCTACACTATATGGAAATTTCTTGAGGAACGCTTTCCAAATTATTCCTTGAAAAATCTAGATGAAATTATCCATAAGTCTATTGCCTTGAGTAAGATGAATTCCAATGATCCTATGTTTGGTGATTGTCTATTTGAACTTACAAACCTTATGCATGCCAAAGGAGATGTTGGAATTATTAGTGATATTATTTCCGAAGCTATTAAAATTCATAAAGAAGATCATTGTCAAACTCACTCTAATGAATCACCCTCTCTAGGATTTGATCCACCACATGATGATGTTGAACATGGATATTATGATGAGGATGATGATAGTGACTTTGATCTTGATGATGCAATGAGACACTTTGGTCTTATGGCAAATCTTGGGGGATACATGGCAGGAGGAAAGGAATGGGTTCTTGACAGTGGATGTACCGATCACATGACCGGAGATAAAGATATGTTTCGTGAGCTTGCTGAAAATGATGGACCTTGAAAGTATGTCACCTTTGGTGATAACTCAAAGGGTAAGGTGGTTGGCCTCGGTAAGGTGGCCATATCACAAGATAGCTCCATTCAAAATGTCATGCTCGTTGAATCTCTTGGGTACAATTTACTTTCAGTATCTAGACTTGTTGATTTTGGTTTCAATGTCCTATTCACTGAAGTAGATTGCCAAGTGTTTCGTAGAGATAATCATAAAATGGTCTTTACTGGTATACGTAGAGGTGATCTTTACATTGTTGATTTCACTAAAAAGGCTCAACCTAGAACTTGCTTTATTGCTAAATCCTCTAAAGGCTGGTTGTGGCATAGACGACTAGGTCATGTGGGCATGCGAAACCTTGACAAGCTTATTAAAGGAAATCATATCCTTGGCATTAATGATGTCATATTTGATAAGGATAGACTTTGGAGCACTTGTCAAGTAGGTAAACAGGTTGGAGGAAGGCACCCCGTGAAGAACATCATGACCACAAGGAGGCCACTCAAGCTACTTCATATGGATCTTTTCGGTCCCAATGCCTACAAAAGTCTCGGAGGAAATTCTTTTGGTCTAGTTATAGTTGATGATTTTCAAGATTTACGTGGGTGTTCTTTCTCGATGATAAATTTCAGGTCCAAAAGATCTTCAAGAACTTCGCTAGGAAGGCCCAAAATCAATTTGAAGTGAAGATCAAGAAGGTTCGCAGCGACAACGGAACGGAGTTCAAGAACGCAAATGTGGACACCTTTCTTGACGAAGAAGGGATTTCACATGAGTTCTCGGCTACGTACACTCCTCAACAAAATGGAGTTGTTGAGAGGAAGAACCGGACTCTCATCAAAATGGCGAGAACGATGCTTGATGAGTACAAGACGCCGAAGCACTTTTGGGCAGAAGCGGTTGAGACAGCTTGTCACGCGACAAATCGCTTGTATCTTCACAGGCTACTTGGCAAGACAGCATACGAGCTCCTCACCGGTAACAAACCCCAAGGTGGATACTTTCGAGTATTCGGCTCAAAGGGCTACATTCTTGATAAGCATCGTCGCTCTAAATTTGCTCCTAAGTCTCATGAAGGTTTCCTACTTGGTTATGGCTCAAACTCTCACACTTACCGTGTCTACAATAATTTCACCTGAAAGGTTGAAGAGACGGTAGATGTGAAGTTTGATGAATCTAACGGCTTGCAAGTAGAGCAATTGCCATCTGATGTAGGAGACAAAGACCCCTCGGAGCAATCCAAGACTTTTCTATTGGCAAGATTCGTCCAATGGAGGTGAAGGAGAGTACCTCGTCCGTCCAAGTGGAAGCTTCCACCTCACGACAAGGTGAACCAAGAGTTGATACGGAAGCATCCACAAGTGGGACACACCAAGATGAAGAAAACGAGGAAGTACACCAAGATGAACGTCAACAACCTCCTTCTCCACCACGACAAGAGAACAACAACGTCAAAAACGAAGAAGGCCAATAAGAAGAACAATATGAAGAAGATGTTCCACCAAGATCCAAGCATAAGATTTCACGAGTTCGATCAAGAATTGCTAAAGACCATCTTGTCGAGCAAATCTACAATGATATCCAAACCGGGAGAATCACTCGCTCTAAAACTCGTTTTAGCTAACTTTTGTGAACACTATTCATTCATCTCTAGCGTTGAACCTATGAAGGTTGAAGAAGCTTTGGAAGATCTGGATTGGATAAACGCCATGCATGAAGAGCCACACAACTTTGAGAGAAATCAAGTTTGGACATAGGTTGAGAAGTCCGACAACAACCACAACATAATCGGTACCAAATGGGTGTTTCGCAACAAGCAAGATGAAGATGGACAAGTAGTTCGCAACAAAGCACGTCTCGTCGCCCAAGGCTACACTCAAGTCGAAGGTATGGACTATGGTGAGACATATGCCCCCGTTGCTAGACTTGAGTCCATTCGCATATTACTTGCCTATGCTAATCACCATGATATCACCTTGTACCAAATGGACATTAAAAGTGCTTTTCTAAATGGTGAAATAGAGGAGGAAGTTTATGTTAAGCAACCTCCCGGCTTTGTTAATCCTAAGAAACCTAATCATGTTTACAAACTTCACAAAGCTCTTTATGGTCTTAAACAAGCTCCTAGAGCGTGGTATAAATGCTTGACCAAGTTCCTTATTGAAAAAGGCTTTGAAATTGGAAAAATATTTTCTACTCTTTTTACTAAAGGGGTTAATGGAGAACTATTTGTGTGCCAAATCTATGTTGATGATATTATATTTGGTTCAACTAACCCTCACTTTAGTGAGAAGTTTGGAAAGCTAATGTCAAAGAAGTTTGAAATGTCTATGATGAGTGAACTCAAGTTCTTTCTCGGTTTGCAAATCAAGCAAACTAAGGAAGGTACCTTTGTCTCTCAAACAAAGTACACCAAGGACTTATTCAAGAAGTTCAATATGCAAGAATGCAAAGGTATGACTACACCCATGCCTACTAGTGGACATCTTGATTTGACCAAAGATGGTGAACCGGTTGATCAAAAGGTTTATCGCTCTATGATTGGTTCATTATTATATCTATGTGCTTCAGTCCCGATATTATGCTAAGTGTGTGCATGTGTGCACGATATCAAGCGGCTCCAAAAGAATGTCATCTTAAGGCCGTGAAAAGGATAGTGAGATACTTAATTCATACACCAAATTTTGGCATTTGGTATCCAAAGAGGGCCTCTTTTAATCTTGTTGGCTACTCCGACTCGGACTATGCCGGTGACAAGGTTTATAGAAAGTCCACTTTGGGTACTTGTCAATTTCTTGGTAGATCTCTTGTGTCTTTGTCTTCCAAGAAACAAAACTCGGTATCCTTATCCACCACCGAAGCAGAATACATTGCCGCTGGTTCATGTTGTGCTCAATTACTTTGGATGACCCAAACTCTTAAATATTATGGGATATATGTGAAACTTGTTCCATTGCTTTGTGACAATGAAAGTGCTATCAAGATTTCTCACAATCCCATGCAACATTCTTGAACTAATCATATTGAAGTTCGTCATCATTTCATTCGAGATCATGTTGCCAAAGGGGACATTAATCTTAAACATGTTCGCACGATAAGCAATTAGCGGATATTTTCACTAAACCACTTGATGAGAAAGTGTTTTTGCAGGTTAAGAGGTGAATTGAACATCATTGATGCTTCAAACTTGGAGTAGGAACTCCATTTGATACATGCAAGACATGAGCCTATGACTAATCCTTGATATTTCTCTTATGATGATAATCTTATGTCTTGGATATATTTGCACCTTGCATGTTATCTAACCCATGTAGGTAGATGAACTCAAACTCCAAAGTGGCACTCCAACCTCTTGATGAGCTACATCAACCTTGAGCATCCCACATAAGTTCAACTACATGATCACGATCAACACCACCACCCAAGGTATGTTATTCCATCTTAGAGAAGCTTTACTCCAAGTCATGAGTCAAAGCAACTCGACAAGATGTGAATACATCAAGATGCTTAAACGAAAAATGGTAACCCCATTTTGAGCTTAAACGATGGGTATGACTTGTGATCAAGTGATCTCACTTGACTCCTAAGTCAATATACTCTAAATAGGTGACTTTGTCGCCGACCAATTCTAGATGAAGTTCTCTCGTGTCCTTTTTCTCTGCTATTGCATTTGTCTCATGCATATTTGTTTCCCCTTTCAAAAAAAACTTCATCTAGATTTCCTTTCTGTTTCTTTTTGTTCTGCATTCCCTGCATCCAATTCATTGCAAATCCTTGTGAGATCTTACTTGTCTAATGAGCTGAGGTGACAAGTGTTTTCTCTGTGATGAACTCGGTCACACCGGTCTGTTGTTTTCGGCCTAACCGAATCCTTTCGGCGCAACCGAAGCATAAAACTCGGAGCCACCAACTTCACAGCAGGAAAGACATTTTGCCACTAGTTTCTGCATTCTTCTTAATCCAGCTCCACTCAATGATTCTTGTCCTCTACCAGCATCACATTCGACTTGCTGCTTTGTTCTGTGAGTCAAGGACCTCATCATGACAAACATCTAGAAGAACCCTTCTTGGAAATTGATGTCAAAGGGGGAGAGAGATCACATCAAAGCTTAATCATATCTATAGGGGGAGAGAACACTCAAGGGGAGAGAGTAGTCATCAAGGAACCCAGATGCTTGGTATTCAAGAGGAGAGAAGTCACATGTCTTCAAGAGGGGAAAGACATGTTCATATTTGTTTGTCTGCATTAGCTCTGTTTATTTTCTTTGAGCCCTGATTTTCTGTTCCCTATCTTCTCCCAGTATCCCATGTTAGATTCAGGGGGAGCAAGACATCTAAGGGAAGGAAATCCTTGAATTCATTGCACATCTTTACCTTCGGGGACATGTCTATGTTCATTGTGGTACTTAGTACTCACTCTACATGTCATCCCAGTCTTGGTTCTCTTGCTGTTTCTTTTGTTTGCTCTGGCTAGTAGGTGTATCTGTGTTGTCTGACCTTGTTTACGCAGGTTCATCCCTTCCTAAGCCAACTCAAGACCACAAGGTAAGTATATGCATAACAGTCATGTTTATGAGGAATTCTTGCTGATGTACATACTATTTGCAAGAAGTACTCATGAGCATCAAGGCACATTTCCCATATTCACATCTATTGCTCTGATGCATATAGCCAAGATACATGTAACACATTGCTTACCCTGTCATGCTTATGCATTCACATGCTCCTATATTCCATATTTACATGATTGCATACATGTAGGGGGAGCCTATGCATGTTACATGTCTTTCCAAAGCTTTACTTGTTATTCTCTATATCTTTGTCTAAAGCTTTGATGTATGTTGTCATCAATTACCAAAAAGGGGGAGGTTGAAAGCACAAGTGCTCCCTGGGTGATTTTGCTAATTTATGTCAACATATCTCTTGTTGGACTAATAATTTTACCTAGTATGTTTCATATAAGTTCAGCAGTGGAGTGGCATGGACTAGAGGATGTGGAACCCCTTCAAGACGCTAAGGACAAAAGGATTGGCTCAAGCTCAAAGCACAAGACTCTACACTTCCTGTTTTTGTGATCCAAGATCACATTGAGTCTATAGGAAAAGCCAATACTATCAAGGAGGGATCAGGTGTTGCTTAATGGCTTGCTTGCTCAAAATGCTTAGTGATATGCTCCAAATCCCTCAACCACTTTCTCACATCCACATATGTCCCAAACCACAAGTCCAACTCGGCCCTACCGATTCTTCCTATCCGGCGCCACCGAGTTCATATGTCATAGTCACTACCACAAACCCTAATCAAGTCAGTCTCACTGATAGGGATCTCAGTCTCACCGAGATGGGATTGTAATCTCTCGGTATGTATCTATTACCAAAATCGGTCACACCGAGTTTGCGTAATCGGTCCTACCGAGATTACAATGCAAACTCTCTGTTCCTCTTCGTAACATTTTGGTCCAACCGAGATGAGTGAATCGGTCCCACCGAGTTTGCCTGACCAACTCTCTGGTTAGCTTATTACCAAAATCGGTGCCACCGAGTTTGTGTAATCGGTCTCACCGAGATTACGTTATGCCCTAACCCTAACCATATCGGTCCCACCGAGTTGATATGTCAGTCCCATCGAAAATCCTAACGGTCACATTGTTTGCTAAATCGGTCCGACCAAGTTTGACGATTCGGTCCCATCGAGATTAGTAAGTTGTGTGTAATGGTTAGATTTTTTGTGGAGGCTATATATACCCCTCCACCCACTATTCACTCATGGAGAGAGCCGTCAGAACGTGTCTACACTTCTAGCATTCATTTTCTGAGAGAGAACCACCTACTCATGTGTTGAGACCAAGATATTCCATTCCTACCATATGAATCTTGATCTCTAGCCTTCCCCAAGTTGCTTTCCACTCAAATCTTCTTTCAACACAAAAACAATACACATTCCTGACATTTTGGGCCGAACAAATTTTTTTTCTGTCATACAGATGACACTTCTATGACGATAATTGTGACAAAACCCGGTATCATCATAGATGTGGTGGGCTCCTACTTCTATGACAAAAAATCATGACATAAAATGGGATTTCGTCCTGGGCGGGCTGGAGACGCAACTGCATGACATTCTTTGGGCCATCCATGACCGAAAAACCCGTGGTAGAAGCGAGGGGGGGATTTCGGGGAGTTGCCGGTTACGGTGGGAGGTCGGGGGCCGAGCGATGCGCGTTTCTCTCGTACACGTACGCGCGTGTGTGCGAGGCGTTCGCTCTAACTGAACCCGAGTGAGGCGTTGGGCTCTAACTAAATCCGAGCGATTGCACTGCAGGCTACGCGTTACTGAACCCGAGCGATTGATCGATGGCTGTTAACTGAACCCGATGGAGCGATTCCTTCGCTACTGCTGCTAACTGAAGCCGATCAATTGGATGAACAGTGAGCGTTGCGGGGGGTGGATGAACAGTGAGCGGTGGCGTTGCCTCTGGATGAACAGGACCCCGTGGTGTGGAGGGCTGGATGAACAGTAGACGGTGGAGGGATGGCCGTGGAGGGGTGGTTGAACAGGACCCCGTGGTGTGGTGGAGGGCTGGATGAATAGTAGATGGTGGAGGGGTGCCCGTGGAGGGGTGGTTGAACAGTAGCCGGTGGAGTAGCACGCCGTGGAGGCTGGATGAATAGGAGCCCATGGAGGCTGGAGGAGGTCGACGGTAGCCCGTGGAGGCTGGACGAGGCCGACGGTGGAGATGAACAGTATTCTGTGGAGTCCTGTTTTGCGGTACGCCACACCCCTCCCGATGAACAGGACCCCCGTTTTGACCGTAGGAGGTCCGTTTCGTCCATTTTGCGGTACGCCACACCCCTCCCGATCAACAGGACCCCCGTTTCGACCGTAGGAGGTCTGTTTCCTCCGTTTTGCGGTACGCCACACCCTTCTCGATCAACAGGACCCCGTTCCGAACGTGGCTGGTCAAACACAAGGCCGTTTCCTCCGTTCTGCGGTACGCCAGGCCTCGTTTCCATCGCCTGTTCCATCCAAGCTGGTTGGCTCCCACGCGTTCCGTTGCCTCCTG
>NC_057801.1:272541421-272557985 GCF_018294505.1 Triticum aestivum
GAGGTCCGTTTCGTCCATTTTGCGGTACGCCACACCCCTCCCGATCAACAGGACCCCCGTTTCGACCGTAGGAGGTCCGTTTTCTTCGTTTTGCGGTACGCCACACCCCTCCGGATCAACAAGACCCACGTTTCGACCGTAGGAGGTCTGTTTCCTCCGTTTTGCGGTACGCCACACCCTTCTCGATCAACAGGACCCCGTTCCGAACGTGGCTGGTCAAACACAAGGCCGTTTCCTCCGTTCTGCGGTACGCCAGGCCTCGTTTCCATCGCCTGTTCCATCCAAGCTGGTTGGCTCCCACGCGTTCCGTTGCCTCCTGATGAACACGACGCATTCCGTTGCCTCCCCATGAACACGACGCATTTCGTTGCCTCCCCATGAACATGACGACGACTCTGTTTCTCCATTCCGACCTAGCCATGTACATATGCGCGAGTAGGCGTTCGAGACCCTGCCCGTATGTACGTACGTGGCCGTATTTTCTTTCTTGCACCCTCGCCGTTGTATGTACATGTACATGCTACATGCGCGCCTCTACTACGACATGTGCGCGCCTCTACTACGACACGTGTGCGCCTCTACATCGACCAGTATGTACGTACATGTTCGTGACCAGAATGACAATGCTACGTACGCTTCGACCAGGTGGGTCCCGACTGTCAGGCACTTCCTTGCCTGTGAAGATGTAGCTAGTGGGTCCCAGCAGTCAAGGGGGAGAATCATTTTTTTTGCCCGGATGCACTTCCTTGCGTGCGAAGATGTAGTTGGTGGGTCCCAGCAGTCAGGGGGGCGAATCGTTTTTTTTGCCCGGACGCACTTCCTTGCGTGCGAAGATGTAGCTGGTGGGTCCCAGCAGTCAGGGGGAAACTTTTTTTCGCGAAATACGGTGGCCCGTCCAGTGGGTCCCCGCTGTCAGGTGGAGGAATCATTATTTTCCGCGTAATAAGGAGGCACTTCCTTGTTGCGGCCGTGGACCCAGCCGTCAGCCTCTCCATGTACAGTCCACGTCCGATGGAAGTTGTTCCTTGCCACGTTGACCACGCCGCACCGAGAGCACCACGGCGGTGGACGATGGCGAGGCCTAGGAAGGGGACGACTCGGAGCCGGGGAAGACGCAGCAGTGGATGCCCATGCGAAGAGGAGTACGAGGGTTCACTGGTTCGGCTGTGGTGTGAGGCTGTTGTCGCCGTTGAATAACAGGGGGTGTGGGTGAGTAGAGGGATGGCATGTCCAGCGGTGGGAGTAGTAGGGGCGATGAGGCCTCCGTGTCATCATATCCGGCCACGGGAGGCAGGAGCACGCGGCACGACCAACGCTGGTTTGGGCGGCTGGAGCAAGAAGACCAGAGGTTGAAAAAGCACTACAACCATTGGATGAACATCGTACGGTAACAGGAGCTAGAATCGTTCATATTGACTAAGTTGGCAAAGCCCTCCGTCCCCGTCAACTTGGTAGGCCCACAAGTCAGCCTCCCAGTATGCTGGGTTCCAGCTGGCAGGGGGAGTATTCATTTTTTTTTGTGCGTAATAAGGAGGCACTTCCTTGCGTGCGAACATAGCTGGTGGGTCCGACAAGTTAGCGGGGGGCATGTTTTTTTCGTGAAATACAGAGGCCCTTCTGGTAGGTCCCAGATGTCAGGTGGAGGAATCATTATTTTGCACGTAATAAGGAGGCATTTCCTTGTGTGCGGCCGTGGACCCAGCTATCAGCCTCTCCACGCACAGTCTACTTCCGATGGTGTCATTTGTTGACCATGTTGACCACGCCGCGCCGAGTGCATCCAAGGTGGTGGACGACGGCGAGGCCTCGGACAGCAACGAGCCGGAGATGGGAAGACGCGGGAGTAGAGTCGCAGACGGAGAGCTGTATGAGGGTTAACTGGTTCTAGTGCGCTGTGGTTCGGCAGTCGGTGGAGAAGAACATGAGGTGTGGAGGGGTGGAGGGATGTCCTGGCCAACGGTGGAGTAGCACTTCATAGCGAAGCGTGCTAAGCAGAGCTGCTAGCAGCAGGAGGCGGGAGGTTGTCCCAGCGGCGCTGGAGGAAGAAGACGAGAGATTGAAGATTGATGTCGGTCGTTGGATGTAAGTCCAACGGCTAACATGTCAGAATCATTTGTTGACTAAATTGACAACGACTTGCGTTGGCTTCGACCTATGGGCCCACATTTCAGCCTCCAAAAATGTGGCATGTATTCAACCCATCTTTTCAGAATTTACAGTCTTTTTTTTCGCGGTAGAATTTACAGTCAATTTGATCTTCTTTTTTGAATTACAGTCATTAGCTGGGCTGGGTGAACAATTAATGTAGCGTCCATGCAGCCCATTTATTTTATTTCCTAAAAAATTATAGGCCATTTGCACTTTATCTAGATACACGATTTTGCTGGGCTGATTCTAATTATAATGTTGGGTTGGGCCAGCAATGTTATCAAAAACTAAAAAAGGGCTGAGCATTTTGTTATAAATATATTTAAATAATAAGTGATATTATTACATTCGTCTTTAAATCTTACCAAGCTTTTGTACACAATCACTAGGATTTTCGTGCCAAAACAATCCAGGATTTTATTTGTTAAGACATTATTTTTATAAGTTAATAAGATGTGGGATATTGTTTTCTTACATATGTAAGTATCTGTAAATATATGATGACAATAAAAATAATATATAATAACATATAAAATAATTTAAATATATATAATATAGTTAGAAGGGAAACATAAGTTGTACCTGGTGTTCCTATTCTTATATAGAAAAATAGAACAGACCTCTGCGTTTTCTTCAAAAAAATACATAAATTGGGCTGCCAAAAATAAAACCTCGGATGGGAGGTCCATAGGCCGGTCGATACATGGCGGCCCTAAGAAAATACAAACAGGCCCTCCCATCTGAGGTCGTGGGCTGCGCATGTTAAAAATGAAAGCCTAGACGGGGCAGCCCAAAATCACGTCCAACACTTGCCAAAACTCCGTCCCTCATTTTCTCTATGTTTCGCACACTCGACATTGTGTGGGCATTTTGACTGTGCATCATATGAAGATGTGCTATGCATGAATGTTGATCAGCATGATGTTAACTGGCTGGTAGTTCCATTTTACATACCATGAATAAAACTTCCAACATGATGTTAACCCTGTTTGAAAAGGCCGTATTAATATAAATGCTCTGCCTCTGAAAGTTGCAGTTTCTTATCTGAAACTGAACTTGCAGTTTCTTATCTAAAACAGAAACTTGCAGTTTCTTCTCGTCTGCACTTTTATACTCCTATGAAACTACATTTTTAAGTGATAAAAATAGATCTCTAGAATTCATAAAATTCTTCATATGCTCAATACTGCAAATCTGAAATTCAAAAGACATTCATATCTGAAAGTACTCTCAAAATACACAACACAAAACACAATTCACAACCTGCAAATACTGACAACCCTAAGCTCCTCCTGACAATTCACAACCTGCCCGACTATTGGGCTAGGGGGTTGGGGGAAGCCCCCTCCTATTCCTCGGCAGCAGACAGCCGCCCCGTGAGACGATGTGAACGGCGAGGGAGACGATGGCGGGGAAGCGTCATCGGGCCAACTGCTTTTCTCCTCTTGTAGTTGGGTTCGGTCGACGAAGACTCCACCGGCTCGCTCTGGCAGGACACCCTCACAAACGGCACCCTGTAGATGCTCGATCCTTCAATCTCTGGTGGATGCTCCATCTCGGATCTATCCTCCCACCACCGCTCCCTCATGATCGGATTCGGTGAATCTGTTTGCTCCATTGCCCAGAGGAGCAGCTCTATGTACTCCAGCGCGACTCCCTCCGGGAGTATCGCCGCCTTTTCGCTCTGTTGCAGATATTTGGCCATGGATGTCTCCATCGCCGCTAGTTGGTCCTTGTTGTCAAACCAAGACTGTATCTCCAACATCCTAGCTAGCTTCACAGGGTCGTCGTCTGCGATCCTCATGTATCGGTTGTAATCCTCCATCGATCTACTTCTCCACAATACCTTCACTCGCCGGCGGTGGTTTTTGAATGGAAGAGGAGAGGAGTAGCACTGGTTTTGGATTAGAACGGGAGAGGAACGACGCTGGTTTTGGACTGGAACAGGAGAGGAGGGGCGATGGTTTTGAAATGGAAGAGGAGAGGAGCGGCTCTAGATTTAGATTGGAATAGGAGGGGAGCGGCGGTGGTTTAAGAGGAGAAGAGCGGCACTGGTCTTGGAAGTATTTTTTTGTTGTTTTGCGTATTTTGGGTCAAAGTTTGACCACGTACTGTATGTGACAAGCAAAATGTGAATGCATGTCACCAAAAATTGTATCGTTTGGTTGGTATCTGAATGTAATTTCAAATTATATTATTTTTGCAACGTATAACATATATTTTATGTGAGAAAATCATGGTCAATTATGACCTAGAATAAAAGGGAGACTAGTTAATGTGGGGTCGCTTTCTTAATTGAAGGGTAAATTGATTTTGATTTTGATCCAGTCACAGCGCGCCGGCCCTCTCGCCCAATCCTAAATCGCTGTCGCACGCTCCTCTCCCTCTTCTCCATTGCAAAACCACCTCCTCTTCTCTCCATCATCTCCATTCCAAAACCACCGTCTCGCCTCTCCCTCTTCTGATCTTCTCCATTGCAAAACCACCTCCTCTCCTCTCCATCATCTCCATTCCAAAACCACCTCCTCTCCTCTCCATTATCTCCATTCCAAAACCACCATCTCGCCTCTCCCTCTTCTGATCTTCTCTCCATTGCAAAACAACCTCCTCTCCTCTCCATCATCTCCATTCCAAAACCACCTCCTCTCCTCTCCCTCTTCTCTATTGCAAGACCATCGTCTCTCCTCCCATCTTCCAAAGCTAGCACCGGACCACTCAGAACGACATCTATGGAGAGGATGCAGCAGCGAATCAGGCAGATCACCGGGGGCGACCAGGCAAAGTTATCCAGGTTGAAGGAGATCCATAGTTGTTTTGACAATGAGTGGGAGATTTCAAGGACGGTGCGGGCCATGTGGCAATGTATGCGAAAGAGCGAGACAGCGGCGATGAGGGCGGCGATGTACATGTACTCCTCGGCGGCAGTCACACTGCAGTCCTCCGAGTTCATCAAGTATCTCCTATGGGCGATGGAGCAGACATTTTCGCCCGAGGCGAGAGTCAGGCGGAGGTGGTGGGCGTACAGGTCGAAGGTCGAGCACCCAGAGGATAACGAATCGATCGAGTATGGTGTGCCGTTCGTGAGGGTGCAGAGCCAGCCGGAGCCACAGGAGTATTCGTTCTCCCACCGCAAGAGGAGGCCGGATGGCGCGACGTCGCTTCCCCGCAGTTCTCCATGGTTCTCTTGACGCTCGCCTTGTTTCAACGGCGGTGGTAGGGTTTAAGGTAAGCCTCGCACTAACCTAATCTTCCACCTGCGCATGCTTACAATTAGTGTGACAGCTAATGAAAATCATGCTTACAATCAGTCTCCGAGTACTACGCCAATCACCCTAAAATAGCTCTGGACCTTTGGGTCAAAGTTGTGACACAGTGTAAAAATAAAGAAAAATAGATTGGTGCTTCTTTCAGTAAAGAGTACTCCCTAGAAAACTGCCAATATAAGCTACTAGAATTTGGTTAGAGGATTTGTTGCCGAGAAAGATCCGTCCACAGAGAGCGCCACACATCCCACTGGTGGTGGTGGATGCCAATGCGTGCATGCAGCATGGTTGGTGTCGGTAATTTTTTACTTGACACACCTCGCACTCTGCATATATGCCGGTTCCATACGTACATTTGTGTAGTTCCACCAAAATGCAGCTGAATAACCCTGTTTGCACAGATAATGAAAAAGCGTGATTACATTATAGTGGCACTAGTTGATGAAACACACGAAATAAGTAGAAGAAAATATTGTGATATTATCATAGTATGCCATGCTGCGAGGGCGAGATGGGCCCTGCGACGCTCATACGGTACGCCTCATATTGGACATCGTCCCAAGTCTCCCAGATACACCTTCTGCTAGTGATGAACATCAGTGTACAGCAGTAGTACAAGGAGGCGCCTTGAGACATTCAAATCTCTATTTTTGTACATATAAACTAAAATTAAGCACCCTAGTTTGCAGAAACGCTTAAACATTAACAATGGGACTAGTTGATGAAACATACTTAAACAAAGAGAAGCACTTTCTTTATCTTCATTGGAAATGAAATGATAGAGATGACACTCGCTCTATTTTAACTGTATTATTACTTCATTTTATCAGTGACACTAGGGTCGAGCAGGTGGCAAACAAGGTGTACCGTGCGTCGCAAGGATGGAGGCCGGGGGTGCTTAGACTGGGATGCTGAAGCTGGCTCTTTCAGTCACCAACATGGATGATTCAATTCATGGAACCTTTTGGTGCAGTTCACCTAAAATGAAGCAATGTCCCATGAGCTAGCAGCTTCTTCTTCAAAAAAAAATTTAAGAAAAGGGCTCCAGCCCCGGTTCCATTTCCATCAGAAAACGAAACCCACATAGCTTCTTCTTCATTAGTTGCAATAAAATTGAGCAACATCAAGGTTGGTTGTGAAGCTCCTGGAATGCTCAACTATAATTTGGATATCATTTGTGCAGTTCAACTAAGATCGAGCGTGAAATGTATATCTCTGTTTGCACAAAAAAAAGTGGAAAGGAGGGTGACTAAAAAGTGATGAAACATGCATCAAATGAAAAGAAGCATGTTCCTTATCTGAATGGCAATCCTACAAGGACAGTAGCAATTTCTAAAGCAGTGGCATTGCTAGATGTTAGTGTGGGCATTAGGACTAACTATGACAACCATTAAATACGACATTACTTTGGGCACGGGAGAGTAGGCGGACCAGGACAGTTGCATTTCTAACGAAAAGAACCAACTTATCTAATGGGAAATTTTAGCAGGACATGTAAAGAAGTGCCATTGATTCATATTACTGGAGGCATTACATTGAAAACAACATTGGTTTAACATGTCCTTACTTTTAACAGTGCGACTGCTACATTTTACCAGTGGCATTACATAAGAGTGGCTCGGGGCAACAAACATCAGAACAGGATATCTGGGTGGGTCCCATTTTTATTCGGTATAGCCACCTTATACTGTGTGAGGCTAGCAAATCTAGTGTTGGACTTACTCTGTTGACTTGTCCCCCAGTCCCCACTTTCTTTCCTTTTTCAACCAATAGATCGGGTTTATATTGAGTTTGTGTTGCGTTTCCCTTTATTTCCCTATTAGACCTAGAGACCAGTTGGATAGCCAGTCTCTGCTACTTTTCGCCCCCATTATTTCCTCTTTCGACCAAGTCCTAGATTGAGGTAACAAATCCTCCCCCACCCCCACCCCATTTCTTCCTTGTTTGAACCAAGTAGTACTAGATTCGAGTGCATGAACTAGTTTTACCTCTTAAACGTAAAAAAATAGGTGGTTTTCGAACAGCCGATCGATCCTATCTACAAGGGGGCCTGAGAAATAGTAAAAGTTACAAATGCAGCGACGTCAGGAGCTCGAGAAGTAGAGCAAGGCCGGTTTTGAAGGAAGTTATACCTGATGGTCGCCGGGATGTCACTAGGTGGGCGGCAGGAGGCCGGATCTTCCCACACTACAGCGGCGAGGAAGAAGGGATCGGAGGCCCTCCCTCGCCAGTGGTGCTTGGGAGAGAACAGCAAGGTAGGCTGATCGGGACGCGCCCAGCAGTGGGTAAGAGCCGTTGCTGAGGACGACCGCGTGAACGTTGCACCTTCTCACCTTCCCCGGCGGAGAGGATCCGGCTGGATCTATGACTAGCGGTGAGCAGAGATAGAGAGAGAGAGAGAGAGAGAGAGAGAGAGAGAGAGAGAGAGAGAGTGGCCACCGCTGTCGTGTTTAGATCTGGAGAGGCCGAGATAGTGTGAAGAGAGCAACACTAGCAAGCAAGTGCGGAGGCTCCTGCCTATATAGTGGAGTAGTATTTAGTTTTCTTTTGTCTACCGGAGCCGGCTTAACCTCGTCAATGACTGTCGAGAAGTCTTCATGCACGTGGCCCGGTGGCATTGTTGTCGTCATTTTGATCTGAAGCGCCGGATTATAACATATAACACGAAAAAATGCCACATGACAAGAAATCATAACCTCACTGCCCAAAGGAGACAACATGAATCCCGACGGACAAACTAGACAAGGAACAAAGCTGAAATTAAAGATAAACTCGTAGAAAAGGGGTCCGTCGTTAGATGTCCTAATTAACATAGTCGGCTTGACCTAGATGCCAGCCGAGTAGTCACTGTTCGTGCATGTGCCCCCAATGACTAGCCCAACTTAGTTGTCGCTGTTTAACCCTCGCAGTGATCCGAAGCACATGACACATAATTTTGTGAGATGACAAGAAACCTTTTTTAGATTTCTCACCACAACTACAACCATGTACAACACAGCCTGCACGATATCTAGACGGTAGCCAATCCAGGCATGTCTGCTGGAGTCTGGTCACATGCATGGATGAACTGATCTTCCATGTCTTGCAGGGATCGTCCAGGCACCAACATAGTACAACACTTCTCTAGTACTCTCGCTCGTCTCCCTATTCTATTAAGTCACCCGACTTGTGGGGCCGGGGAGTGTGCCTATGGTCGGTTCTCAATTTCCATCCCACATGTGTGTGCGAACGCAATATGACGCGCGTTCCATTCGAAGAGCAGCGTGCCAGACCGACCGACCGTCTGGGGTGCGATGCAAACGCGACGGGCGTGTTGTATACTCCGTACATGTGTACCACCATTTTCTAGAAGCTTTGCTCCATGGCGCGGGCGCAATCCATGGATACAAAATTAGTATTTGTATACTATTTAAAAGTCGAGGGCGGGGCTTTTCCTGCCCGGTAGGCGGCGGGACAGTTCCTCCTAGTCAGTTCGACAGAGACGTGTGAAGACGAGGGAGTAGGCTGCTGCAAAGGTAGGGCTGTGTGATTTGACATCGAGTTACTGCTAGACAGGTGGGGCCCCATGATTTGACTTGCCATTATCATTTTAATTGCGGCGCTACGACCGGCGTGAGTCTCCCGATTCCTGACCACCTCCATACAGGTACCTCTCCCAATGCTCCACCATGTAGTAGAGGCTGGCTCTTGCATGAGAGCCCACTTCTCCACTTTTTCCTTGCCTCTCTTTCCTCCACATATGCAAAAATGCCATGTAAAGCGCATTATTGTACTTACTTGCTCCTACAGGTGCTTAAGCTTGCCACATAGGCATAAAGTCTGATGTGGCAAGTTAATCAAGAAGAGAGAGACTAGTTTGGTGACCTAAGGAAGAAACGGTGCTAAGCGCGTGTACCTAAGTGAAAAGACAATTTTGACTCTATAGCTAATTAAATGAAGCAAACTTAGCAACACCATTTCATTGGAAGAGGTCACTCCTTGGCAAATGCAATAAATACTAGTACTCCATGTGTCCCATTATGTAAGAACGATTTTGACACTACACTAGCTAGTATCAAAAATGTTCTTATATTATGGGACGGAGGGAGTACGAAGAAAGAGATAGAGAGGAGTAAAAAAAATACACTTATAGCCAACCTTATAGCCAACCTTGTTGTAGTATGAGTGACTAAGTGATGACTATGTGTGACATGCCAACATTAGATAGCCTAACGCACCGTGTTAAATCTCCAAGGGCGCGACCACACGAGCGACACGACGGACGTGGTAGGTGCGACCATGATACGCGCTGCTGGCAGCCCTTGGATCTGAGATCAAACGGTCGCATGCTAAGTTGCTCAAAATTTGCAGAATAACCCTCCAGGATAGGATATTCACCCATAGGTCTAGAATCACGCCATGCAACCGTTCGATCTCCGATCCAAGGGCTCTCAGAAGCCCGTATCATGGGAGAATGGAAAGCCACTACCCTGCCGTTCGCACATTGGTAGTTCGCTCCTACTCGTCCCAGCACGTCCTTTAATACTACGACTGTTTGCTCCTAGTCGTCCCGTCCAGTCACATTAGTACATTACAGCAGTTCCACTAATCCTAACCATCCTCCCAAATCCATGGCGTCCCAAATCTCCCCGATCGGCGGTGATTACAAGGTTAGAACCATCACCGACGGTGAGTTCGACGTCATCTACACCCGTTCTTCCGCGACGGTGAAAGGATGCCTTTCTCGCTTCAGACGCATGTTCGAAGACTCAGATGGTGAGTGGGTCACTGGGCTAGATGTTGAGTACACCACAGTCGTGGGACGGGAGAAGGATTTAAAGGACGAAGAGAGGAAGAAGCCCGCCGTGCCAGGTTTGCGTGCATGACTTATGCTTGGTCTACCACATATGCCATGCCGACGTTGAGTGCCAGGATTTTAAGGACTTCCTCGAGAGCAACCTAGTCAAATTCGTTACTGTAGACTTTGGTAATGACAAAGAAGTCATGCGTCGGATAGGCCTCATTGTAGGCAACACCTTCGACCTCCAAAAGAATCGGCTGGTGTCCTCTCGTCAGCCTTCAATGCTGACCCTGGCAGGAGCCGTGGTTCATCCTTCGTATGGTAAACTGGAGAACCTCCATACACGTTTCATCGCCATGCATGGCAGCGGAATGTACTAGATATAGACCACATCCTGTACGCTGCAATGGATGGCTACCTTTGTTTCAATATCTACAAGGGTTGGATGAAGAGCAACAGCCAAGTTGGCGGTTCAAGCAAAGAAGTATCAGCCAAGAGGAACAGGGACAAGGACGAAGTCGAGGACGTGGACGAGGACTCCGAGTAAGGTGGCAGTGTCGTTGCTCATGGTGGTTCTAATGCAGTGTCTACCGGAATAGTTGCAAAGTTTAATTTCAGGTGTGCTTAATTTAATTTGAGGGGTGTGTTGTGCTGAGCCCCCAGCAGAACTATGTTATGTTTCTTCTTGTTATGTTAACTCTTCAGTAAGTACATACTAGTATTTCTTACATTTCATCTTTTAGTTGGTATAGTACTACCACTCGCTTCTTCACATTATATACGTACAATATATATGGACAACATCATATAGCCAGCAGTTTAGTTGTCAAAGAATTGCAGGGTGCTTAGTTTTATTTGAGTGGGTTGTGCTGGACACCATTATTGTGACTAGCCTTTTTAATAGTACTATATGCATAATTTGGCGACGAGCGCTCTCTATATGTACCACCTTTTTTTATTTCAAGTTTTGCTCCATGGCGCAATCCATCGATACTACTGATGTACAAAAGTATACATTTTTTAAAAGGCTAGAGGGCGGGGCAGTCTAGCTTGGTCGGTTTCACGAGAGGCGAGGGCCTTTGTGATTTGACGGCTCATTACTGCTGGAAGGCGAGGCCTTGTGATTTGACTGCTCGTATAAATGCGCTGACGACCTGATCGAGGAGGAGCAAAGAACCGTGCGGTATACTCAAGTTTTCCACTGGAGTAGTACTGCGACGGAGGAGCTCGAAACACGGCAGCCCAGTGCCATATGGCGATAAAAAATGATCTAATTTGCTAGTCATCTCATTGTTAGCATTGTTCTATTCATTCCCTCAAAAAACAAAAACCATTGTTCTATTCATGCCTCACAGAGAACATGACACGTGCGGCGAAACACCCGAAGAAAAAGATGAAACACAGCAGCAAAAGAAGAAGGAAGATTATCACCCCAAATGATCTAATTCGTGGAAGAGTCATTACTGCTTCTTCATCGCCTCCACAACCTCCATCTCCTTGCGCGTCTCCTCCGCCATCTTCTGCATTCTATCCATGACGCGGGATTTCTCAACGGGGGCCTTCATCATCTGTTCCACGGCCGCATTACGTACCTTGACAGCAGTCGGGTGCTCGATGCGGAGCTTCGCCAACTCCTCCTTCTATTCCATGACGAGGGCCTGTAGCATCTTCATTGAGGAACTACTATTCTCATGCAGCTTCTTCCAGCCGGCGTTCTTCTCCTTCAACAAGTCAATCTCGTGTCAGAGCTTCGCCTTGTCCTCCTGAAGTCGCAGGATTTCGCTGGTCACCTTCTTCTCTGAGGCAATGCTCTTCTTCAGCAGCATCACCAAGCTGACGGTCAACTCCCCCTGCTGATTGAGCTTAGCGGGCATGTCGTCGAGGCTCTCCTTCAGCAACTCCGTCAAGCCTTGGATGAACTCCTTCTACTTATTGAGGTGCTTATTGAGCTGATCGGGCATGCCGTCGAGGGATAACGACTCCAGCTCCGCCGGCTCGGCATGTTCTCCTCCGCGGCTAGGGCGCTCCTGGGTGCCATCGCCTGCCCATGAGAGATCTTTCGAGGTCTCTGCGTGGCGGTGAGCCCTCTCTTTTTTTCGCAGCCTTGGTTGCCGCTCCCTTGTTACGAGTAGTTCTCGACCTAGAGCTCTGCTCACCGGCCATGGTAACGACGGACGAAGAAGAAGCACTTATGAGGAGGAAAGGTAGAGTAATTTTCGGTTAGGTAGTTCTCATTTTTATAACCTAAGTACTAGCACTAGTAGTACTAATACCTGCATAGTGGGAACACATTCAGGTTTGGTATGTACTAGTAGGTGTGAGCAGGCTTTCGAATGTGATGGGAACAAGGTAAAGATTAATTGATGGTTTTGGTTTCGAGGCCCGAAACGGCTCCCGATGAGTTTAGCGGAACATAAATTTCAAGTATTGCACTACTCAAATGCATAAGTATTATGTTACTGCCAAAAATTGGCACAAAATACAAAGGAGACCAATGGAAGTACTACTAGCAACCCACGATTTAACTACTCGCATGCGTGCAGTGGAGTAATAATGTCTTTCTTCCGCCCTCACGTCCACTCAATTTGACCATCAATGAAGTGAACGACTTTACACGCGTCAAATTATCACATGGGGTGGATCTTGGTACAAAATTGCGTCCGCCCGTGTACCCGCGTGTGCGTGCAAGGGAATGAGTGTGTGCATGGCGTGCGTGCACATCTTCGCTTCGTGCATGTACCGCTAGTATGGCTCAGGGAGGACGAGTACATTCTTCTGGAACCAGCAGCACGTCACTGTGATCAATCCACGCAAGGAGGTCGCGACAATGCCTCCACATGTGCCACGTGGCTTCATGAACTGCAAGAGAGACACTGTGTAGCGTGCCATTGGTATTCTAATTTACGTGTTTTGCACATACTCGAAGTACTAGTAAGGCACACGTGCATTGCACGCATCAGATTCTGCAACCAAATTATGAATAAATACCACACTATAGCATGTAAGCTCTGAGTCATATATGCGTGATGTATCCCTTCGTTTAATTATTATAGTTCATCTCATTCAAAATCAATTAGTTTTCATAAAAAAGCTAAGAACACGTGAATAGGAAAAACATGGGATTATAGTGGAATGTCGTCTTGAATCCTACAGGATTGTATGAGTGTTTGATTGTGCATAGAAAAAACACAGAATTCTTTCAAAGAGGTTTCAGTGGATGGGATGTTTCCTATGAAATCTAGTGCAAATGAATCAGATGGAAAAATTTCTATGGTTTACAATCCTACGAATCAAACAACCAAGATAGGAAAAAATCCTAATGATTAGAATCCTCCAAAATTCCTTTGAGAATCCTTTGAATCAAAGAAGCCCTTAATCTATTTTATGATTCATGGAATTGTGCGTTGTAAAGCATAAAGTAAAAACAAATAATGGCAATTCAACTAGAAAAAAAGTTTGGGCAGTTATGATACGGAATATTCTAGAACAAAAGAGAACCACTGTTGTTTTGAGGTTTGTGCATTATGCTTAAGTTCAACCATGGAGTCTTCTAGATTGTACATGTGGAAAAATCCGGTGGGGAGCTAGAAGATGGTGCGAGGGGCCGAGTGGAGGGAGACTATGAAGGAATGCACAAGTGTGAGATCGATATTTAGAGAGAGGGGGCGAACACGTGCGCTGTTGCACGCAGTGGCGGAGCCATGAAAAATAAATGTGCTAGGGGGGCCAAGCATTGCTAATCCTTTACGAGGAGGGTCAATTCATGAAATTAAACCTTTTTTAGCAGCAATTGTCTAATGATCACATTCATATTAGCCTCGATATATAGTGATGTTAGGGGGGGCAGGGCCCTTACTGCCCCCTGTCTTCTCCATTGTGCATGCGTCTGAGAGATGAAGCGGAAGGCATGGATGATGAGAGGGGGACATTGGATATATAATTAATGTGGGTGTATTAGCTATTTATGTTAATCCTATATAGAGAGGTATAGATTGATCGATGTGGACATGGGAAAGAGGGTGAGACCTCACTGGATATATCGATTGATAGGTTTATGTGGAAAACTATGAAAGACCTAGCTATATACACACATACATAGAGGAACATTGATCATTGCGCATGCACACGTGAGAGATAAAGAATGCCCGGTATGATGGAGAGGGGGATGTGTGTGGGTGTGTGCCTTCACGGGAGACCGACCTGAAGAAAAAGATTGCATGCGTGCGATAGATAATGCCGACTGGTAGTGCGTGTGCATGCATGCACGAGAGAAAGTTAGTGGTACAATTATAAAGAGAAGACTACTGTGTGGGTGTAAAATAATAGGTGAGGTCATAATCAATGTAAAGTTGAATTCAAATATTTGAATAAGAGATCCTGATGTTTGAAACCCATGCATGCATGAATATAACGGAGATCTGCGCGGTGTGATTTGGAAACAAGCATGTTGTAATGTATACACATTGAACAAGGTCAGACTGATTTGAATTTGAGATACCGATGGCAGACATCATTTGCCCATGTCGCATCCGTGCATGGACACACTATTCTAATTGGAGATGATGGGCGGCTTTCGCATCACATATCTATATCTATACCCCTATATATATATTATATATTTTTTTTTATTGTGTGCGGGTAACTTTAACTTTGAAAGATGGTCGTTGGATGAGGCGAATCCGATGGTCCAAAGATGGCAAATTTGAGCACTATTGGTCGTTGGATATCATCTAGATTCCACCAGATTTCACCACATGTATAATCTAGAAGACTCCATGGTTGAACTTAAGCATAATGCACGAACATCAAAACACAAGCACTTCTTGTTTGTTCTAGAATCTTCTGTATCAGAATTGCCCAAATGTTTTTCTACATGATTTGCCATTATTTGTTTTTACTTTATGTCTTACAACGCACAATTCCATGAATCTTAAAATAGATTAGCTTTCTTATAAAAACTATATGATTTTGAATGAAATGAACTATAAGAATTAAACGAACATCTACATCATGCATATATGACTCAAAGCTTGCATGCTATAATGTGGTATTTATTCATAATTTGGTTGCCAAATCTCATGCGTGCAATGCAGGTGTACCTTACTCTAGTCTAAATGGTGTTTGTGTGTGTGTTGTGTGTGTTGAGGTGCAACTTGTCTTTTTTTTGGTACACGTTAAGCTTGTTCTTCCGAAATTTCAAGCCATGCCTTATTATGCCGAAAATTTAAGCTAGCGTCTCTGTCTATCGTGATGCGAAACTCCCGCCTCTTCAACCCGCGCCTTGTTAGCCTGAAATATTTAAGATATATCTTTGTCTCGTTGTGCTCCGACAACTCCCTCCATCTCAACCCACGCATTTCTATTCCGAAATTACAACGCGCACGGAAACTCCCACCTCCTGTGAAATCCCGACACATGAAATGCCCGTGGTACCCCTGAACCGGAAGAACCGCCTCAAATCGGTGGGGGGTACTTTCATAACTTACCCCACATTTCGGACAAGCGCGTCTCTAAGCCATGGTTCCCCACTGTCATCCCATCCGCCCACCCATTCGTACACCGAGGCCGTGAAGACCCGCAAGGAAACCCCACACCCTGCTCCATTTGCCACCCAGCCAGAGCCTCTTCCGCGACGACATCGTCCACAGCAACACCTCGACGTCCCTCATCCACCGTACCGGATGGGGATCCGTCGTCGATCTCATCGTCCCACCGGTTCAGCCACCCCGTCCTCCAGCTCCAAGGAGCTGCCCCGACGTTCCCCTCGTCTTTTGCGCCACCTCCATTCCCACACCGTCGTCTTCACCTGCACCACCGGAAGAGCATCATCATCACCGTTTCCTCGGATGAAGCTGCGGCCTAATCGGCGCCACCAAAGAGGTTGTACACTAATTGCCGCATTTTCTTCTTGATTCGATCTCACGGTGCTGCCGGCGCTCGGTCCCGAGCCGACACGGCATGGATCCATCCACGGCGGCGTTGCCGGCACATCCTCCATGGTGTCGCTCCCTCGGCGGCGACGTCCACATCAGTAGGAGCTGCTGCTGCTTTAGCTCTCGCTCGCCCTGCTTCTCTGCTCTTGCTCTCGCTCCCCTGCTTGGTCTGCTCCTGCTATTGCTATTGCTCGCGCTGCTGCTCTCGCTCTTTCTCTTGCTTGCGATGCTTCTCCGATTTGGATACACTTCAGTCGACTAAATCGACTTTTGGGTCAGTCGATTTTAAAGGGGTGGGCTCGCCGGGGTGAAGGAAGAACCAGCCGCAGCGGGGAGGGGGGCTCGCCGGAGAGGTACCCCACTATCTATCTTAGGGTTCGGGATGGGGGCGGTGGTCGCCGGTGGTGGCGGGGCGTTGGCGGGGCGGTGGCGTGGGGATC